>NC_059107.1:43290001-43572501 GCF_020740685.1 Jaculus jaculus | reverse complement strand
TTTAGCCTGACATGGTTCGGTCACTCATTTGACACACAAGTGTAGCAAAAATATTCCTTCTACAACTGGCCTCGTCTCCTGGTGTGATCTCACAGGGGATGTTTTTAGGTAATAGCAGCTTTGTCAAGAGGCAAGACCACTGTGGGAGCAAACCTTACCAGTGGGAGCTGCAAGAATATCCTTTGTCTAGTTATGCAAGCGCAAACAAAACGCCCCTCTGCTCTTTTCCTTAGCAGACCCAGGTACAATCCAGTGTGAAGCCTGTGGTTTAGCTAATCCACTGTTGGCAGAACTCTTACTCATTAGCATTGGTCTGCACTTTTCTGCAGTCATTGCCAGACTTCAATGCACAACATTCAGGATCCCAGGTGTCCCTGTTAGACCCCAGCGCCAACATTGCTAATTCTGTGTCTAAGACTGTCTTTTCCTAGCATCGAAGCAGAGAATCATTTTTCTTTTCTTTTTTAATTTATTTTATTTTATTTTTTATTTATTTATTTGAGAGTGATAGACACACAGAGAAAGACAGATAGAGGGAGAGAGAGAGAATGGGCGCGCCAGGGCTACCAGCCTCTGCAAACAAACTCCAGACGCGTGCGCCCCCTTGTGCATCTGGCTAATGTGGGACCTGGGGAATCGAGCCTCGAACCGGGGTCCTTAGGCTTCACAGGCAAGCACTTAACTGCTAAGCCATCTCTCCAGCCCGAGAATCATTTTTCTTATTGTCCTGCAACCAACTCCTTTCTTGCCTGGGACAGATGCTCTTACCTAAAGACATAAATAGAAGCTCTTGATGGGCCTGGGAGTTGGAGAACATTGTCCACTGTGTGAAGCAGTGGCAGGCAGGGATGATAGTGACTGCGGTAGGTAGTGTTATTGCTGGAGCTGAAGGCATGCTTTTGTTTGTGCTCTGAGCATCGAGAAAACAGTACAGAGGACTTTAGAGAAATTGGTTATATTTAGAAACAGCCCTGTTCAAATTCTTCCTTCTTGGAGACTTCTAGCATGGCTGCAAAGAGAATGTATGTAAGATTAGGAATCAACAGGAAATATGTGTGTTTTTCCTTAAGGAGCCGGGGAGGTAGGGTTGGACCACATCAATCCTGAGTTTATAAGGTCACTAATTTCTATGTACATTCTGTGGTTCATATGCACAGAATAATTAGTAGGCATTAGGTATTTATGAATTATATTATTTGGAATGCTTTTGGTTGAAGTCACAGCAGATCCATTGCAGTCCAGCTTAAAGAGCAGTTTCCAGCTTCTGTATCTGAAGGCCAGAGATGGAGTGGGCTTTTACCTGGTCGATTCAGAAAGTCAACAGTGCAGTCAGGAACCCAAACACTTCCCATTCTCTGCTCTGCCGTCTCCCATCCTGGGCTCCTGCATCTCGTGATTGGACACAGGATGGTGACTCATGATGGCTAGCGCTCCCTTTGCCTAGGGCTCTTCCTTAAAAACAGTGAGTCTTTCTCTAGAACCCAAGCAAACATCCCTTCAAGCCTCACTGGCCTCAATTTCTCATATGCCCATCTTGGACCCAACCCTGACTCTATGGGAATGGCAGGCATGGGTTGGCTTGGTGATAGCAAAGACACTGAATCACCATGACTGGCTCAGACCATGTGGGGTTTGCATGTGGACCCACAGCCAGTCTCCAAGTCTCATGACTGTCACCCAGTGTTAGGAGAACATGGCTCACGACTTTAATGCCTTGCTCTGGCATTTTCCTCCAAGTATGGATCCAGGCCCAGGTGTCACATGGCCACCAGTTTTGTTGTAATTACTCAGATAGCTGGGTGGGGAATATATGTTGGACTAGTGGACAATTTACCGATAATTTACCCAATAATTCACCCATAAATTGAACTGATACATACACCCGTTAAGGGAAAATGTCTGCCCAAGAAAGCCCACCTACCACATAGGAGCAGGGGTCACAGCAACCACCCTTGTGATCTCAGTGAGGGCAGATCACAGGGAAATAGTGGGAGTTTCTCCCCAGACCCTTAGGACGATAGGGTAAGGCTCAGTCCTATCTCCCAGCCCGGTGAACAGTTCATTCTCCTTTGCAGAAGAGAGGAGGAAAGGAGCATGGACTACCGGGGGAGTTCTTTCCCCAGCATCCCAGAGGACTGATATTTTATATCAAGGTTTGTAGAATGGTAGAAACAGTGGACATGGTTCTGACCGCATTTACTTTTATCTCAAGACGAAGAGACATGGATTCTATCCACAAGGAATTTAATCCTGAGGCTAGACAGCCAAGCCAAGCTATGCACCAGTGAAAAACAAAGGCTAAGCTGAGGTCTAGGAGGGTGAGGCCGCCCTGGAAGGGCCTTGGTGGCCCCACTGCTGACGGCCAGGGGTTGCTTGCTGCTGCTGAGGGCTGTCCTCTGCTCTGGCCCGCAGTGGAAGGGAACAGCGACGAGCTGGATGAGCCCATCAAGGCGGTGTTTGCGGACGTGCCCTTTGTCCGGAAGCACAATCTCATGAGCCTCAATTCCATCAACTGGTGCCGCGTCCTGGTGCAAATGGCCCACCACTTCTTCGCTTACTTCCGCTGTGCGGCTTCCTTGGACTCCCACGTTCTGCCCCCCGTGGAGGTGGTTGTGCCCACAGGGGCTGGTGGGAACCTTGCAGGTAAGGGGACCCCGGCGTGCAGGTGGGCTGTCCAGAAACAAAACGGAGCTCTGCAGGCTGCTGTGAAGGTGAAAAGAAGGTGGTGCTTGGTTCAGAAGGCGACAGGAAACCACGCAGATCACCCTACGAGGTTTCCTGCGCCCTTGCTTGGGTGGAAGCACCCCGATCGTGCTGCAGGGGGAGAGAGAGGGCTCAGGCATAGGGTGGGACCCGTGCTCGCTCACTCGGCAGAAACTGAGACAGAATCAAGGCTCAGCTTCTACACCCAGAGGCCTGCTCGCCTCCGCTTTGGCCCGCTGCCCGCCGAGGAGGCAAGCTGCTCCGTGACCAGCGGCGTGCTCTCCTTTGGACCCGCCCCGAGGCCACGCGAGGCAGAGAGGGCACCGGACTTGGGATTCTGGCCCCGGTTCTGTCCGCCCTAGCTGAACGGCCATGGGCCAGTTCCTCAGATGCAACCCCTGGGCTGTAAAAAGGGAGACTGGATCTCTTATCATATCTCTCAGGACTGCTGTGCGGAGCAGATGTGATCCTTGTGTGCATATGAACTTTGTCCAGGCAAAGTGTTGCACGCTGCGTGGCACTAAGACCATCGCAAGCAGCTGTTGTTTGCCCAGGGGCAAGCCTAAGTGCTTTGACACCACAGTTGCCCTTGTGTACATGGGTGAGTGGTTGAGGATCTCCTGTGAATACTCAAGTTTCTTGAATAAAATGACATAGTATTTGCACAGACCTTATACATATCCACTTTTGTAAGCTCATCTTTTGAAGATTTATATATATATACACACACATACATATAAATGCTATCTAAATAATGGGGAGTAATGACAAGAAGTGTTTATGTGTTTAGTACAGATGCATTTTTTCACTGGTTTTATATATATGTCATGGCACACATATATATATATATATAGCACATATATATATATATGGCATGTGTGTGGAGGTCAGAGGACTCCTCCAAGTGTTGCTCCTCTCTTTCTACCTTACTTGGGACAGAGTTCCTTTTTATTTTATTTTTTTCTGTTAGGAAGTGAACTTTGTGTGAACTAAGTGTGCACTTTGGGATTTTCCTGACTCCGTCGTCCATTGCTGTTGGTCTGTTGGGGTTACAGGTGCATGTTCCGCGTTGCATCCAGCTTTACGTGGGTGCTGGAGATCAAACTCAGATCAGCAGGCTTGTGGAACATGAGCCGTTAGCCCTGCCGCATCTCCTGAACCCTCGGTTTTGTTTTTGTTAAGACCGGATCTCATGACATAACGAGGGCTTGCCTTGAACTCAGTTTGGTCCAAGTTGGCCTTGGAGTCTCCATATTCCCGCCTCAGCATTCCAAATGCTGAGATAATAGGGGGTATCATCACACCTTGTTTTTGAATAGTTTTGATTTATGGTTAGTTGAATTTGTAGGTGTGAACCCATGGATATGGATGTTCAACTGTACTGTTATTTTATTTTATATTTTTATTTGTTTGTGAGCAAAGAGAGAGAGAGGGAATATGAATGGGTGTGCCAGAGCCTCTTGCAGCTGTAAGTGAACTCCAGATGCATGCACCACTTTATGCATCTGGCTTTATATTTGTGAATTGACCACAGACCAACTCTGAGCCAGGTTTGCAAGCAAAGCCTTTATCTGCTGAGATCTCTCCCCCGCCCTAATACTGTTATTTAATTAATTAATTTATTTAAGAGAGAGAGAGAGAGAGAGAACACAAAAGAGAGAGCATGGACATGCCAGGGCCTCCAGCCTCTGCGAACAAACTCCAGACACATTATCACCTTGTGCATCTGGTTATGTGGGTCCTGGGGAATTGAACCTGGGCCCTTTGGCTTTGCAGGCAAATGTCTTAACCACTAAGCCATCCTCAGCCCCAAGTACTATTATTTTAGCATGAGGAACTTGAGACAAAGAGAAGTGAGCTTGCCCCTGGTTACAGAGTGGCTGACAGCAGACTGGATGACAGCCCAGGCAGGCTAGAGCTGTGTCCTTGCCAGCTCTCAACGTGATAGTTTTATTGTTTCCATCGTTATGTCTCTAGCATTGCTTCTCACAGGCACTGGGCTGGTTTAGGTAAGACCACAAAGGCATCTTAGTGGCTAGGAAACTCCAACTTAAAAAAAAAAAGTAACTTTGGGGCTGGAGAGATGGCTTAGTGGTTAAGCGCTTGCCTGTGAAACCTAAGGACCCCGGTTTGAGGCTCGATTCCCCAGCACCCACGTTAGCCAGATGCCCAAGGGGGTGCAGGCATCTGGAGTTCGTTTGCAGTGGCTGGAAGCCCTGGCGTGCCTGTTCTCTCTCTCTCTTTCTCTCTCTGTCGCTCTCAAATAAATAAACAACAAAAATTTTTTTTAAAAAAGTAATTTTTATTTGCAAGGAGGTGGGGGGTGGGGAGGAAATGGGCACACCAGGGCCTCTAGCTGCTGCAAGTGAACCCCAGATGCATGTACCACTCAGTGCATCTGGCTTCAAGTGGGTACTGGTCAAACCCAGGTTGTTAGGCTAGGAGGCATAATTTCTTTACTACCCACAGTGTGACGGCCATCACGCTTCCCTTCATGTCACCTTTCAGGTAGTAAGGCCACCTGCAGCTGTGGCATTCCATCTAGCACCTGGAACAAAAAAATGCACGCGATGTTTGAGGAAGGCAGTCTGTCTGGGACTGTTCAACTTGAAGTCCCTGGGCCCTCCTGAGCTTCCATTTCTCCTTGTCACTTAAGGATATCCTGAAGTTTTCATGAGATCAGGGAACTAAGAATGCAAAAGTACTTTCCAGACTTATGTGAAATTGGTGAGACCCTGTCTCAAAAAAAAAAAAAAAAAAAAAAAAAAAAAAAAAAAAAGGAGGCTGGGAGGTAGCTCAGTTGGTAGAGTGCCTGTGAAGCCCTGGGTTTGATTCTCAGTACTTAATACATCAAACTGGGTGAGGTGTGGTATGTGCCTGTAATTCCAGCACTGTGCAGGTAGAAGCAGGAGGATCATAAATTCAAGGTCATTCTTGGCAACATAATGAGGCCAGTTTGAGCTGCATGAGAACCTGTCCCCTCAAAAAACAAATGTGTGATATTGGAGTTCTGTAGCTGTCCCAAGCTCCCCTTAACCACTCAGCAGAAAAAGACTACCCAAGAAGTTCTACAAAGCCTTTCTTTGCTATGGCACATGTTTGGGTGCATCTCCCACAGTAAGGAATTCCTTGTTTGTTCCCCACAAACAAGAGCTGTTGTTGGAGGGATCTGGGGATCATCCCTTCCTGCTGGTTCTGGGAGGATGCGTCGGAGGAAGACTGTGCCCTGGACTGCTGCTTAATGGGCTTTTCAGGACATTTCAACCTCTTGATTTTTTCCTTTCTTCTTCTGCAAATGGCTTGTCTCACAGTCCTGGGCATGCTTATTGGTACTTGGTTAGTGGCTGAAACAGAACAGCCTCACACGGAACAGGGCATGGTGACACCCCTCCGGTCCCCTCCCTTCCCCTCTTCTCGTCTTCCCCTTCCCCTTTCCATTCCCCCTCCTTTCCCCTTTCCCTAGCTTCTCCCCTTTCCTTTCCTTGTCTCTCTTCTTCACAGAGCGCAGAAGGAACTGGGGAAATGCTTACCTCGCTAGCGTGAGGACCCAAGTTCCATCCCTAGTACCTATATAAATGCCAGGAATGGTCATGCACAGCTGTTATCCCAGTGTGTGTGTGGGGGTGCAGGCGGGTCCCCGGGCTCACTGGCCAGCCAGTCTAGCTTAATTGGTGAGCTCCGGGCCAGTGAGAGAGCCAGTCTGAAAGGTTATAGCCAGTGTTCCTGAAGTTATTGCCTGAGGTTGTCCTTTGGCCTCCACAACACAAACACATGCACTCACACCTACATACACACACACACACACACATTCACACACACACACTCATGCCCTCCATAGACACACGCATATATACATGCACACCGCACATTCAACAGAAAGCACAAACGTTTCCCAGTTTTGTTTAAGCTCAACTTAAAAATATATTAGCTTTTGTCAAAACCCCTGTCCTTACCCTCTTGTCTTGTCTCAAGCTGGATGCATTGCTCAGAAGATGGGCCTGCCCATCCACCTGGTTGTGGTGGTGAACTGCAATGACATCATCCACAGGACTGTCCAGCAGGGAGACTTCTCTCTGTCCGAGGCCGTCAAACCTACCTTGGCATCAGCTATGGACATTCAGGTGGGCCTGTGGGGAGACGAGCAGATCTGGCCTGGGCGGTGGTGGTGTGGGGCTAGACCAGGCCTGGGACTCTGCCCCTCCACCCAGGTACCGTACAACATGGAGAGGATCTTCTGGTTGCTGTCAGACTCCAACAGCCAGGTGACGAGGACCCTCATGGAGCAGTTTGAAAGGACCCAAAGACTGCATCTGTCCAAGGAGCTTCATGGCAAGGTCGGTCACTGCCCACGCCACTCACAAGAGGGAAAGGGTGCAGCCACACGACAGATTTGGGGTTTGGAAGACTGGGTGAAGGAAGGGGCAGACTGTTTTCTAAGCATCTGCTGTGAGTCAGGATTATTTTAAAAATTATGCATGCATGTATGTGCATATGTGTATATGTTCACATGTGTGATCAGGCATGTGTTCAGGTGTGTGGAGGTGAGAGGACAACCTCAGATATCATTCATGTGACATATGTATATATTTTTTGAGGCAAGCCCAGCAGACAGGACTTTTTTTAATGCGAAAGAGAGAGAAAGAGAGAGAGAATTGGCATGCCAGGGCCTCCAACCACTGAAGTTGAACTCCAGACTCATGCGCCGCCGTGTGCACATGTGTGACCTTGCACACTTCCATCACTTTGTGTGTCTGGCTTACGTGGAACCTGGAGAGTCGAACATGGGTCCTTAGGCTTTGCAGGCAAGTGCCTTAACCACTAAACCATCTCTCCAGCTCTGTTATATATATATTGTTGTTTTGTTTTGTTTTTCAAGGTAGGGTCTCCCACTAGCCAGGCTGGCCTGGAATTCACTATGTAGTCTCAGGGTAGCCTCAAACTCACAGCGATCCTCCTACCTCTGCCTCCTGAGTGCTGGGATTAAAGGCGTGCGCCACCTGATTTATCTTTCTAATTGAGCTCAGATACATTAGTGCACACATGGGTTCATCTTCACATGTGTAGGCAGGTGTGTACTCGTGTGTGGAGACTACAGAACAACCTCAGTTATTCTCAGGAACGCTGTCCACCTCCTGTGAGACGGGGTCTCTCATTGGCTTGGAGCTCACCAATTAGTCTGGATTAGCGGGCCAGCAAGTCACAGGGATCCTCCTGTTTCCACCTTCCTGGCAAAGAGATTATAGGCACATACCACCATGCCCAACATTTTACATGGGTACTGAGAATTGAACTCAAGTCACATGCTTGGAGGTGAGTACTTTACCATCCGACCTATCTTTCCAGTCTAAGCCAGGTGTCTTAAAAACTTTTTTTTTTTAATTTTTTTTTTTTGTTCATTATTTATTTATTTGAGAACGACAGACATAGAGAGAAAGACAGACAGAGGGAGAGAGAGAGAATGGGCACGCCAGGGCTTCCAGCCACTGCAAACGAACTCCAGACGCGTGCGCCCCCTTGTGCATCTGGCTAACGTGGGACCTGGGGAACCGAGCCTTGAACCGGGGTCCTTTGGCTTCACAGGCAAGCGCTTAACCGCTAAGCCATCTCTCCAGCCCTTAAAAACTTTTTATTTACAGTTTCTGTAAATGTAGACAATGTACTATGAGCATAATTCCCTCTCACCAAACTTTCTTTTCCTCCTCCCATATCTCATCCTCTGAATCCCTTCTTCTTTCCAAGTAGTCTCCTTTCTCTGTTTTTATTTTAAAAATTATATTTTTGTTTGTTTTTAAGCAGAGAGAGAAAGAGAGAATGGTTGCACTAGGGCTTCTAGTCACTAGAAAAAACCTCCAGAGCATGCACTACTTTGTGCATCTGGTTTTACGTGGGTACTGGTGAATCAATCTTTGGTTGTTTTGCTTTGCAGGCAAATACCTTAACCACTGAGCCATCTCTCCAGCCCTCTCTTCCATTTTTTTTTTTTTCAAGGTAGGGTCTCAGTCTAGCCCAGGTTGACCTGAAATTCACTATGTAGTCTCAGGGTGGCCTTGAACTCTCGGTGGTCCTCCTGCCTCTGCCTCCCAAGTGCTAGGATTAAAGGCACGTGCCAGCATGCCCGGCCCTCTCTTCCATTTTGATGTCATAACTTTTCCGCTGTTGTTATGCAGGTCTTGTGTATATCAAGGCCACTTTGTGTCTAGAAGGTAGCATTGTAAGCATTCCTCCCCTTCTTTTGACTCTTATGTGCTTTCCATCCCCTCTCTGTGATGATCTCTGAGCCTTGCAGGGACAGCCAGATGTTTTTGCAGTCACATTTATTGAATGAGAGGTGGCAAAGGAGAGCATAGCTTAGAATCTGCCAGGCTCATCTGTGAGGCATTGGTTCAGTTTCTTCCTTTCTTTTTTACTTATTTATTTATTTTTGGTTTTTTTGAGGTAGGGTCCCACTGTAGCCCAGGCTGACCTGGAATTTACTATGTAGTCTCAGGGTGGCCTCAAACTCACAGTGATCCTCCTACCTCTGCCTCCTGAGTGTGTGCCACCACTCTGGGCTTGGTTCAGTTTCTTAAACAGGCTACCTCAACTTCACCACCTGTAAAATGGGGACAATAAAAGGCCTGCCTCATAGTGTTGTGAGATTTAAGTCAAAAATACACCTGATGCACTTTACATACTTCTTGGTTCAAGTAGATTTGTTTATTTTAGGAATCTAGTTGGAAAGGATTGTCTTTATTTTAATGCAGATTGGTGATCTGACTTATTTTATATGTAACATATAGGATTTCTGAAGCGGCCTTTAATTTTCTGTACCAACCACCCACTAAATGGTCCCAGCGAGTGAGCACTAACACTCATGAAGTTCTTCACACAGAACTAGAATGTGCTCCTCCTAGCTTGCACAATCTATTTTCATTTCCCCATAGTTGAAGAGAACCCTCACTTGCAAACCTGGTCTTCCTAATTCCTTTTAACTGTCCCCTAAATAACATGATGCTGCATGGTTGGCATCCCTTGTAACACCATGAAGGCCGTGGTCACCTGGCTGTTGGAGTCTGACAGTATCTAGAAGATTCTTTCTATGTAGTATAGTACCTGGGTGGAAGGACAGAGTCCCAGGGCACCCCAATTTCAGCCCTTCCTCCCAAAAAATGCCAGTTCTTTTGAGGCTGAGTAGGCTAGAGTGGGATTTCTTTCTTTTGGAATCTATACACTTTTTATCACACATTAATTGTACATTATAGGCTGTCATTTTCATTCATGTGCAGAATGAATTTTGATCATATTCCCCCCATTACCCTCTCTTATCTCTCTTCTACTTCTGCTGATCCCCTTGTCCCAAGTGGTCAACATCTACTTTCATGTCTATGTTTGTTTTGTTTTGTTTCTGGTGACCCGATGCATTTAATTAGGGTTGTTTACAGGAGCATGAACAATTTAACAGTGGCTGTACCAGTGAAGAAAATATTTCTCCTTTCCTCAGCAGTCATTAATTGCCTATGTCTATGTTATTTTACTGTATATTTGCAAGGAAGAGAAAGAGAGAGAGGGAGGGAGAGAGAGAGGAAGGGAATGAGTGTGCCAGGGTCTCTTGTCATTCTCTACAAATGGGCTCCAGATACATGTACCACTTTGTGGTTACTGGGGTGATGGGGAATTGAACCCAGGCCATCAGGCTTTGCAAGCAAGTACCTTTAACTACTGAGCCAACTCTCTAGATGCCATGCTTTTAAAAAATATTTTAATTTAATTTAATTTATTTAACAGAGAAAGAGGGAGAGATTAGAGAGAGAAAAAAATTGGTGTTCCAGGGCCTCCAGCCACTGAAAACAAACTCCAGACATGTGAGCCCCCTTGTGCATCTGGCTAATGTGGGTCCTGGGGAATCTGACCTGGGTCCTTTGGCTTTGCAGGCAGATGCCTTAATCACTAAGCCATCCCTCCAGCCCCCATGCTTTTTGTTTTAATGAAGCCAGACATCAGTTTGTTTTGTAAATGCTTTGTTATGACATTCCAATTCCTTCTCCTCACACAGACAAGATCCTCCATGAAGCCAGAAACCATGTCACCCCATTTTTCACTGGGTACACACCCATGAAACACTCCATTTGCTGGACGAACATCATTAATTCATTAATTCATCCATTAATTCACATTATCTGTCTGCTGCAACCCAAGAACTGTGCTAGCTTTTGGAAATACAAAAATGAAATACATTCACCATGTTGGATGATGTATCTCAGTGGTAGATGACATGTTTAATCCCCAGGACCAAAAAAGAAGGAAGAGGGCTGAAGAGATTGCTCAGTGGTTAAGGTACTTGCCTGCAAAGCCTAAGGACCCAGGTTCGATTCCCCAGTACCCACATAAAGTCAGATACACAAGGTGGCTCATGAATCTGGAGTTCATTTGTAGTGGCTAGATGCCCTGGCATGTGCCCATATTCTCTCTTTCTATGTCTATCTGCCTCTTTCTTGCTGTTACTCTCAGACAAAAAAATTAAGTAAAATATAAGGAAGAGGAGGAAAGAAACTCTGTTAATTGCCTTCTCTGAACCCTACTGGGGGAAATTGTTGCAGAAGCAGTTGAAGCACATGGTTCTGTTGCCATCAAGTATGTGCGTGGTGTTTGCTACATTGCACCGGGTACAGTTTTAGAGACCACACTGAGGGAGTTTTCCTCTGTGAGTACCAAGGACTTCCTAAGGGAGGTGCCCCCCCGCCGGGTGCACGTGACAGACTGCCTGTGCCATGCCAGGCTGCTGTGCAGGACCACACACTCACTGCACTTGATTCGTGAGCTGCAGACATTTAGATGCATTGATTTCAAACAAACCTCTCCTTCCTCCAAGGTGAGTGAGTCAACTCAAAACTGAGGAACTGATTTCAGTGGGACCTAATCCACCACTTGCTCTGCAGTTCACTGAGTGCCTGGCGTTGGTTTGGCTGTGACGTCAGAGCAGGACTTTTAGCCCTTTTCCTGCTTCCCCAGTGCCAACGCCTGCCCTCTGACTGACTCCCCACCTTCAGCTCTCAGAGGCAGTGACGTCTGAGTCGGTGTCTGATAAGACCATCACCCAGACCATGGGGCGCTGCTGGGCGGAGAACCGGTACCTGCTATGCCCTCACTCGGCCGTGGCAGTGAGCTACCATTACCAGCAGACCGACAGACAGCGGCCCAGGTACCAGCAATGGGGCCTGGGCCACTGGGAACCCCTTGACCTCCAGGGACAACTCCTCTTCTCCAAACAGGCCATGCAGAGCTGCGGGCTTTAATGAGTGTGATAGGTGCTGCGCGTAGCTAGGCTCAAGAACGATGGGCCTTGAAGAGGGAGTATGGCCTGTATCCAGCCCATGGGGAGAGGCGGTGGTTGCACTGGACCTTCTACCAGGAACATTTGGCTGGGCAGTATCATTGTACAGGAAGTTCAGAGAGCTAATCCTGTGTGTATGTCTCTCCCTTCTTGTTCCACTCTGCCCCCAACCTTTCCCTTGGCCCTTTCCCTGTCCCTTCTGCCTTGTCCTTTCCCATCCTCCTACCTATTCTCCCACCTGTTGTGCTGCCACCTACCCCCATCCTGGACAGTGCCCCCAGGTGCTGCCTGGCCCCTGCTTCGGCAGCCAAGTTCCCAGAAGCAGTCCTGGCCGCTGGACTGACTCCTGAGACTCCAGCTGAGATCCTGGCCCTGCAGCATATGGAGACACGCTGCACCCCGATGCGAAGAGGGGAAGACTGGACACTGATGCTTCGGGACACGATTGAGGGCCTAAGCCAGCGGTGGAGGGATCTTGCTACGCACGCCGTGGCATAGCCAGGCCGGAGCTGGCTTTGTTTAAGCATGCTGTTCCAAGAGGTGCACCTTTGAGCAGCTTGTGCCCCCTTCTCCTGAGGAGAGTTGGCCTGGGACATTCCCAGGAGGCTGGTCCAGTGGTGTGGAGCCAGCTGCTTGCCTTGCTTCCATGAAGAGTCGTGGAGAAGGAGAGGAGGAGGAATGTGGCTGATGTTGAAATGTCCTCACCACTGACTAGTGTAGTTACAGCACTGTGCCATGTACGGGTTCCAGAGCCTGCAATAGACAAGCCTTGAACCCAGGGTTGACCTTGGATTCCAGGTGGCAAGACCCTCAGACAGACCACCTGCCTCAGCACAGGCCTTGAGCTTATGGTCTCTAACTCAGTCTGGGTGCCAAACTGAATCTATAGCCTTAGCCCTCCTTTCTAGAACCGTCTAGTCTGTTAAAATGTTGTGAATCCATGGAATAAAAGTGCTATTTGGTCCAGTGATGACTCTGGGTGGCCACTGAGCAGATGGATCCCAACTGGGCGAGGTGCATGGCGATGCTGAGGTGTGTGCTGCGTCTTCCTGCTGCTCTGGATTGGCCAATTCTTGGCAGGGGAGGCAGAGCACTCAGGGACCCGTAGGGTGTTGATAGGGTTTGAGGTAGGGGTACCAGATTGAGTCTGTGTGGATAGAAAGGCCTGGTGACATCAGTGTGCAAACCAAGTTAAATTGTCTCGTGTTTCATACATTGTGGGCACTGGCAGTTTTACTACTGGGTCCAAATCCTATGGCCAGACAGCAAGAGGAGTTTCAGGCACAAGCCCATGAATGCCAATGTGAGCCTTGTGCTTTGGATGCTGGGTTTTCTTCTAGAAAGGGGAGTAAGGGTAGAGGGATTTTTTTCCATGAGAGCACGTTGCTGCCCCACCTTAGGGCCATTGCTTCACTGACTTTGGATTTCGGAGCCTTTCTTGTCAGGGAGGCTGATGGTGCTGGTTACCCAGGACTGATCTCTGCCTGGCCTGCGTGGTATCTCTGTGGTGCCCAGGAGCTGAGAAGAGGCTGAAGGGTGCCCAGGAAGATTGGTCACTGAAGCCTGACATTCAGTGCCAAGAGGGGAGGGTGAAGATATTGGACCTCTGGGAGGGTGACAGGATTGGCAATAACCCCTTGTAAGCTATAGCACTGAACAGTTTCTGAGACATTTTGTTCTCCACAGTAGCAGACACTGATGGGGTCCTGGGGCCCCTTCCTCATTGGATACAACAGGCCCACTGCTCAGTGGCCACCATACTGTTGAAACCCACGCAAACAATGAAGAAAATCCATCTTGGATAGCTGTGCCTTTGTACAACAAATGCTTTTACAGAGAAAGATCCCCATGAAAGTCATAATGTGTCCTTGATAGCACCTGCAATATGCCAGCTAATACTTTACAGAAATTAGCTCAGGGAATCCTGACAGCCATCTGTGAAGTGGGCATGGAAATCTCATAAGGTTCCTTGGGGCCAACAGCCTCCACTCATTTCTTTGGGTGACTCCTGGGTCCTGGTCTGTTTTCCATTCTTTGAATGGGGGAGTGTGGCTGTGCTTCCCCAGGAGGCCCACCAGGGGACGCTGCTGCGCTGCTCTCTTGCACTGTGCAAGGAAGCCGCTCTCCATGCTAGGCTGCTGTGCTTCTGAGGCCTCAAGGCAGGGTGGGCACAGGGAAGCCCCTGCCCTCTGGTGATTCTAGGGCCTATCCAACTCTGAGAGGCCACCATAGCTGTGAAAGGGCCTAGAATAAAACCACTGGTTACATCAGAAACAAGAGTACTGGCCGCAGGTGCCGGGTGCTGGAAGAGGATAGGAGCGAGTGGTTTGAACAGGTGCTGGCCCCTGTAGTGACACACACTGTCCTCGGCTGACCGGGACCCCTTCAAATCAATTACAACAGCTGTGACTGGAGACAAGGTCTTTGAAAAGGCAATTCACATGAAGTATTTTAGGTGGACCCTAATCCAGTATGGTCAGCCCTTGTAAGAGGAGGAAAAATTGATCCAGACATGAGTCCACAGAGGGAAGGCGGTGATGAGACACCATCTATAGGCCAGAGAGGGGCCCTTAGAATGAAGGCATCCCAGCCAGTCTCTTGCTCTTGGACCCACAGCTGCTAGAATTGGGAGAAAATAAATGTTTAAGTGATAACACCTGTGGTGTGCTGTTATGTCAACCAAAACTGACTAACACACACACACACACACACACACACACTCCTTAATGGAAAAAAGACCAGTGAAATTAGAAGTGGGTTGAAGGCTTCCTGAGTCATCCACTTGCTGGTAGTGGAAGGACAAAGGAGCCATCTCATCTCCGCGGGCCTCAGTTTCCTCTTCTGATAATCAGAATGCTCATCCTGCAAGGTTTGCTCTGAGGATTACCTGAGGTAATGGATTTTTAAGTGCTAGGTAAACTCGCAAATGCCATAGGAACGGTTCTTCCTGTTAACACAATTATAGTCTGTGCTGCGCAACTTAGTGCTTTTAAGCTATCTTGTGTTTTTTTACAAATTGCTTTGTGAATTAGTCTTATCTTGCCTGAGAGCCTGCCTCTCTTTTGGGGGATAAAGTTCTCCTGTGGTTGTATCCCCTCCACTGCCATGCTCCAGGCAGAGTTGGAGGGTGACCCCATCCCCAGCTGACGTGCCTAGCCATGGGGTCTGACTGAGTTGTTTGTGGGGTGCACAGTGCAGATTAGTCGATACAGTGCTGTAAGCCCATTAAGCCTTGTTAATTTGCAGTGACGGCTGAGCATGTAGCACTTTCCAGCCATGATTTCCTTTGATCCTCATGGGGGGAGCATAGGAGCCAGTGCTGTTGGGAACCTCATTTTAAATATTTTTTGTTTGTTTTTATTTATTTGAGAGTGATAGAAAGAGAAAGAGGCAGAGAGAGAGAGAGAGAGAGAATATGGGCGCGCCAGGGCTTCCAGCCTCTGCAAACAAACTCCAGACGCGTGCGCCCCCTTGTGCATCTGGCTAACGTAGGTCCTGGGGAATCGAGCCTCGAACCGGGGTCCTTAGGCTTCACCAGCAAGCGCTTAACTGCTAAGCCATCTCTCCAGCCCGGGAACCTCATTTTAGAGATGAGGAAATGAAGTTCACAGAGGTTAGGTGGCCTGTCCAAGGTCAGGGATATGAGGAGGATTTATGGGATTAGCCATGAGAGCTGAAGCTTTGGGGCTGATGACCTCCAGTCTCCTTCGGATCTGAGGATGTAATGGTCTGAGGGCCAGAGGGGAGAGGATAGCATGCGCAGGTGGAAGGGGGCTCAGTGTTAGGTGACCGGGGGCAGCTGTTCTAGGAATGAGTGACGGGGCCAGGGAGGTTAGGGCCCTGTCCTCCAGCTCAGGTTCGCTGGTGGAACCAAGCTCCTCGTGGCGGGAGTGGCTGGGCGCAGGTGTCTGCTCAGGGGAAGCTGGTGTTGCCATGAGAAGGGAGCGAGAGCGGCTCTGTGGGCTTTTCAGCTGCTCATAGGAGTGCCGGGTCTGGTGGGCTCTGCCAGGAGACGGGCTGTGGGTTTGAGTGAGTGGGATAGGTGAGGCCTGGGAAGCTTTGTTGAATTTTCTCATCTGTGTCGCTAAGTAAACATGGGGTGAATAATGCACAGAGGACAATGCCATCTGCGAACTGGACAGAGGTCGGAACCAACCCTTCTGTGCCCACAGTTTGTCACCTCTGCCCTGGACCTTCCTTCCCAGATGTACCCTCTGGGCTCTGCCCATCAGTCCTCCACTCTCTCACCTGAACCTCTCAGGTTCTGAGCGCTGGGCAAATGCTCAGGACCAGAGCAGTGACTTTCTACCTTGTATTGGGCCATGTTGGGTACCTAGGGAGAGAACGTAGAAAAGGAGGTTGCCAGGGTTGAGTTTTGTTTGTTTGTTTTAAAAAATATTTTTATTTGTTTATTTGAGAGAAGAGAGAGAATGAGTGTCTCAGGACCTCTAGCTGCTGCAAATGAACTCCAGATGCATTCACCATCTTGTGCATCTGGCTTACTTGGGTCCTGGGGAATCAAACCTGGATTCTTTGGCTTTGTAGCCAAGTGCCTTAAGCACTAAGCCATCTCTCCAGCCCTGTTGTTTGTTTTTGAGACAGGGTCTTATGTATCTTAGGCTGGCCTCAAACTTGCTATGGAGCTGGAGATCACCTTGATCTTCTGGTGCTCTTATCTCTACCCTTTACCCACCCCCCAAGTGCTGAGGTTCCAGGTGCAATGCTGGGGATAAAATCCAGGGTGGGTTTTTGTTGTTGTTGTTGTTGTTTTGTTTTTTTGCATACTAGGCAACTATTGTACCAATTGGGCTACATCTCTAGCCCCAAGGTATGTACAAGCATAAAAACTGTGTTAGTCTATTTCAGGAATGGTCCAAGCCTGTCAGTGATGGTTTTCAGTGCAGCTGCCCAGCAGTCCTCCTGAGCTCCTTAGCGCTCCCTCCCCACTCCACCACTGCCCCGTGATTGGCTCAAGGGCCTGGGCCCCACCACCTCAGTATCCTTCAAAGGCCACTGTAGACCATAAGCCCAGCACCCTGTCCCCAAACACACTCTTCCTTGAGAACATGTGACTGGAGCCAGACTGGCCGGAGGAGCTGCGGGACCCTGAAAGATGACTGCGTGGGAGGTTGGCTGCCAGTGGAGAAGCTGCTCTGGATCTTAGAATGTCTTCTGGAGCCAAGGAGGTCACTTCTTCTGGGTTCTTCACATAAACCAAAGCACCCGAGTAGGCACTGGCAAGGCCTTCGGTTGGGGTAGAAGTGTGTTTGTGATGGGAGACTCAGGAGCTAAGTAGCCAAGGCCAAGGTCCTGTAAAAGGTGCAAAGTCAATGTCTAAAGCAAGGTTCAGTCTCTTCAGGTCAAGGTGAAACTGCAGAAACTTCTCCTTGGTTTGGCTGCTAGGGGCACCTATAGGAGGTCACCTTTCTCTCCTCCCCGTCTTCTCATATCGCATACCATCCCTACCCAAGCAGGGGCGGCACTTCCTTGTGAAATTGATTCAGTTTAGATCTTGAGGGTTTGGATGATTGGGGATCTGGCTCTGTGTAATGCTCCTGCAAAAGTTGCTTTGAGTTGCACCTGCCCCCCTCAGGACGAACAAGCCCTCCAAATTTTAGGTATGCCCAGGATAATGATTCTTGTGGCCAGCAGAGGGCAGCAGAACACATCCAAAGTCCTCCAACCTTGATTGGCCTTACCATAACAAGCACGGATCTGATATTTTATCTATCTATCTATCTATCTATCTATCTATCTATCTATCTATCTATTTATTTATCTATTTATTTATTTATGTGAGGGAAAGAGGAAGAGAGAGAGAGCGTGAATGGGCTCTCCAGGGATTCCTGCTATTGCAATGCGTGCACTTCCCCCCACCCCGTGCATCTGGCTTACATGGGTCCTGGGGAATGGAACCAAAGTCCTTTGGCTTTGCAGGCAAACGTCTTAACTGCTCAGCCACCTCTCCAGCCCACCTCTCTGATTTTTGTTCTCTTGGAACTAGAGACCCTGGCTGGGGATTGAACCCAGGGCCTTGTATATGGTAGGCAAATGCTCTAATCACTTAGCCATATCTCCAACCCACAAAGATACTTATTTCATTATTTCTCATATTCCGCACTGGGGCTTCCCAGCACTCCAGAGGCAGAGACAGGAAGATCCTCAGAGCAAGCTGGCTAGCTGAATTGGAGAGCTCTGGGTGCAGTGAGAGACCCTGTATTGGTAAATAAAGTGAAGAGTAAGCAAGGAAGACACCCAACCTAGACTTCTGACCTCCATAAGCATCTGTACACATGTGTATGCATTGAACACACGTGTACACCCACACATATATGAACACACAAACATGCACACTGCATGCAAGCCAAAAAGTTCACACTTGTCTGCAGTGTTAAATAGTTTCTATTTTTGTGACAAAGCTCCTCAAATGTACATAAATGGAAAACTACCTGAGAATTCCTTACACTGCCAACTCCCACACAGGATGAGCAGAAATAGAAATTCAAGTGAACAAATCTATACATAGAATCAAGATACACCATGTCTACCTTCAGGGATCCTGTGCAGTGTGACTCTGGCTCTATCACCCTAGGACATGATTTTTGCTTATCTTTCTTTCTTTCTCTTTTTTCTTTCTCTCTCTCTCTCTCTCCTTTTTTTTTTTTTTGGTTTTTCGAGGTAGTGTCTTGCTCTGGCCCAGGCTGACCTGGAATTCACTATGCAATCTCAGGAACTCATGGCAATCCTTCTACCTCTGCCTCCCGAGTGCTGGGATTAAAGGTGTGTGCCACCACGCCTGGTTTGTTTGTTTCTTTTTAAGATATTTATTTATTTATTTGAGAGAAGAGAAAGAGGCAGATACATACAGAGAGAGAGAGATTGGGCACTCCAGGGCCTCTAGTGACTGCAAACGAACTCCAGATGCACGTGCCACCTGTGCATCTGGCTTTACGTGGGTCCTAGGCAATCAAACCTGGGTCCTTAGGCTTTGCTGGCAAGTGCCTTAACTGCCAACCCATCTCTCCAGCCCATTGCTTGTGCTTCTTAAGTGTTTTTCTTCCATCTGTGGTGAGCTAACTTTGTCCTCTCATGCTTTACATATTCAAAGCGCAGGGAGGCATCCCAATCCTAGCAACTTGGTGGGGGAGGAAGGGTGTCACATGGCCTTTGGAGCCATCTTTTCCTATCTGTGTCCTGTGTGCCTCTCCTTACTGTCACTTACCAGTGGACATGGTTCTGTTGTTTGTGATTGTAAGTTCAAATGCAAACATTGGTGTTGAACTTGGCACTATTAAGTTTTTGCATGTGTCTGTGTGGAGTGCAAGTATGTGCACGTGGAAACCAGAGGTCAATACCAGGTATCTTTCTCAATCATTCTCCGTCTGGTTTATTGAGATAGAGTCTCTCACTGAAGCTGGAGCTGGCTAGATAGCCAGCAGCGCCCAGGGACTTCCCCTCCCCTTCCCAGCACTAAGATGCCAGACATGAGCCAGCGCAGCCAACCTTTACATGGGTGCTGGGGATCCGAGCTCAGGTCCTCTTGCTCGTGGAACAAGCACTTTATCTGTTGAGCTATCTTCCTATCCCCAAGACTGAATTTTGAGGGAGCCAGACTAGAAAAATCTTTGAAAAAATTTATCAAGATGAAATTACACACTAATGAGGGGGATTCGTAAGCAGCAAGACGCAAGACGGCATGCCTGCAGTCCCCTTTGAGCAATGTCATCTTTCCTAATCCTTGTTTCTCGGAGGTGAGCAAACTGAAGCTCGGAGGGGAGCGTTGTCTTAGCCAAGGTCACGCTGCTCGTCAGGACCAGGCGGTGGGAGACCTCCAGGCCTCCCCGTCACACTGCAGCTCCTCCTGTGAACATCCTCCTCTGGCAGTCATGGGCTTGGCCTGCGAAAGGAACCTGGGCACGGCTTCTCGGAGGGATCATCTATTCCTCAGCCTTCCTTGGGGATCAGCTTGATGAGATTGTAGGTGTCAAGCAAGCATCTCCCAAAGCTGGGAAAATGGAAGATCTGATATGCGTAGACCCCACCACAGAGGGGAAGACCTTCTCTAAGAATTCCCCTAAAAGCTTAAAGCTCTTCTAGACCCCAAGTTACAAGAAGTCCTAGCCTGTAGTCTCCCTTTCTCTCCCTCTCCCTCTCTCTCTCTCTCTCTGTCTTTCAAGTTTTGAGAATTTACCAGATGCTATTGTTAGGGTATTGGAAGAAAGACCCCTCTTCATCTCAACTTCAGTGACAGATTTTTACCTTTAAAATATTTTTATTTTTTGTTGCGGAGGCAGACAGAGAGAAAGAGAGAGTAAGGAGGAGGAGGGGAGGGAAAAGAAGAGGAAGAGGTGGGAAGGAAGGAGGGAGGGAGGGAAGAAAACAGGTTCCAGGGTCTCTTGCTGCTGCAGATGAATTCCAGATGCATGTACCTCTTTATTTTTAATATTTATTTGTTTACTTTACAGAAAGAGGCAGAGAGAGAGAGAGACAGAGAGAGAGAGAGACAGAGAGAGAGAGACAGAGACAGAGACAGAGACAGAGACAGAGAGAGAATGGGCACACCAGGGCCTCTAGCCACTGCAAATGAACTCTAGATGCATGTGCTACCTTGTGCATCTGGCTTTACATGAGTCCTGGGGAATTGAACTTGGGTCCTTTGGCTTTGCAGGGAAGTGCCTTAACTGCTAAACCATCTCTCCAGCCCAGATGCATGCACCTCTTTGTGCATCTGGTTTTACATGGGTATTAGAGAATCAAACCCAAACTGGCAGGATTTGTAAGCAAGCACCTTTAACCACTGAACCATCTCTCCAGACGACTAGAAAGTGAAAACAAAACAAAACAAAACAAAACTTGAGATCTATTAGTTGCCAGGGATAGAATTTTGTGGGTCTAAGAATCTGAAAGAATTATCACTTCATTTTTTCTTATTTTTATGATTTTTGTACACATCCATGTGTGCTATGCATGAAGGTATATAAGCATGTTTGTATGCATTGTACAGGTGTATATAAATGTGTACAGGTGTATGTATTGGTGCATGTGGAGGCCAGAAGTTAATGTCTGGTGTCTTCCTCAGTTGCTTTCCACCTTATTTTTTGAGACAGTGTCTCTCACTAAACTTTGAACACACTTTTTTGGCTAGACTAGGTAGACAGCGGGCTCTAAGGTTCACCTGTCTCCACCTCCCCAGCGGGGTCACAGGTGTGCACCACCACACCCAGCATTCACATGGGTCCTAAGATTCAAATTTGGGTCCTTGTGCTGTGTGACAAGCACTTTACACTGTGATCCATCTCCCCAGCCCAACAGTTATTATTTCATATACATCAGCTATAAACTGGATGCATCTGAGTTTCTTAGGTACATGGTGTCTAAGTCTTGCAAAGATGGGGTAGACATTATTTAAACCCCTTTTGTACATGAGAAAGGTGTCTGATACCACATGTGCCACAGTCAGTATGTCCCCTACTACCATAGAAATCGGGGTGATATGGGAGTAGCATCTTTGTTCTCCACTGCACCCCCATGGCTGGCACCTCCTCCGTGCTCAGCATATGTGTAATGCCTGCATGAGAAGAGGTCAAGCTCTACCAGTGATGGCACAGGAAGTTCTCCAAAGGAAAGGTGAGGGTGGAGATCAGCCCCGAGGTTCAGGGAAGTACAGGCTGGTCCAAACCATGTATAGTATTCCATTCCCCCTGGCAGTCCCAGGAAGGACCTGCCGCCTGGTCTGGACCATGAGCTGTAAAGGAAAACTCACCCAGGACTGGCTCTGCTTCTTCCCTGGGAGTGAAAGGTGGGGATACATGGCACAGCTGCAGCTGCCTTGCCCTGTGAGGATGGCAGAACAGAAAGGGGGCAAGGCAGCACCAAGTGAAACATCTCTATCACAGCCTTCAAGACTCAGAATCGTTGCAGAAGAGGTGGTGGCAAAAAGTCTAATGGCCAAAGGAAGGGGAGGAGTGATTTGCAATCCTTTCAGGCATGGAGTGGCCGAGGAGTTCACAGCCTCACAGTGCCTGATGCTACCTTCACAAGACCTGCATAATAAGAGGAAAATCATGACATCAAAATAGAAGAGAGAAAGAAGAAGGGATTCAGTGGAGCAGGGAGGTGGGATGGGGAAAAGAAGGGTACTAGGAGGGGACTATGATCATGATATGTTGTCTATATGTGTAGAAGTCAATAAAGTTAATAAAAGTATAGAAATGGGCCAACGCTCTTTGTCCTTGGTGATGCTGGAAAGCTGAGCTGAGCAGACTGGCAGTGCCTTACCTTTGGAATTCTTGTTGAGGAGACAATGAGGCTGGCTATATATGGAGGGTGGGCTAGTGTAAGATGGTAAATAGATAGGATGGTATAAAATGGAAAAAATAGTGCAAATCTGGTGTGATGGTTGTCAGTTTGACAGGACTTAGAATCATCATGGAAACCAATCTCTGGTCGTGACTATGAGGAATTTTCTGAGTTGGGTTAGTTGACGTGGGAAACCCCATCCTAACTATGGGTGGTACCATCCCATGGGCTGGGCTCCTGGACTGTATGAAAAGGAGGAAGCCAGCTGAACAGTCACAGCAGTCCCTACTTCCTCCCTGCTGGTATGACGTCAGCTTCCTGCTCCTGCCATGATGAATTTTTCCTAGAAACTCTAAGCTAACAATAAATTTTTCCCGGGCTGGAAAGATGGCTTAGTAGTTAAAGGCGCTTGCATGCAAAACCTGATGGCCTGGGTGTGATTCCCCAGTACCCATGTAAGGCCAGATGCACTGGCTTGAGGCCTTCGTGCACTCATACTCACTCTCTCTATATATATTTGTCTCTATATCTCTCAAATAAATAGATAAAATATATATTTAAAACCCTTTCCTTATGCTGCTCTGGTTGGGCATTCCATCCCAGCAACGCAGATATATGTTGTAAGTGGGCATGCTGGGGTAGGGCCTTCTTGTGCTTCTGCTTCATGGAACAACAACAACAACAAAGGGATGGAAGAAATAATAGTGCTAAACTTGGAGACTTCCAGAGGACGCCTTCGAACAGGTCCAGTCTCATGGACCTCACAGGAGATAGGCCAGGTGCTGCTGCTTAAGATGGCCATCACCATCATGATGGAGGGCCGGGGGCTTCTCAGTACCATTGTAGTGTCAAGCATCTGCCCACCCAGTCTGTGCCACTCTTTGAAAATTGGTAATCATTTTATGGTTTAAATGCGTACTATCAGCCGTTTTTGAGTACCCAGGACATGGTTCTTCTTTTTTTGAGGGAAGCCCAACAGACTGGCCTTTTTTCAGATATGCTAGAGAGAGAGAGAGAGAGAGAGAGAATTGGCATGCCAGGGCCTCCAGCCACTGTAACTGAACTCCAGACACTTGCGCCACCTTGTGCACATGTGTGACCTTGCATGCTTGTGTCCCCTTGTGCATCTGGCTTCTGTGAGATCTGGAGAGTTGAACATGGGTCCTCAGGCTTTGCAGGCAAGTGCCTTAACTGCTAAGCCATCTCTCCAGCCCCCAGACATGGTTCTTAATTGTAGTCACCATGTTTTCCTATACATCTCTTCTAACACAAACCGTGTTTTTCTTCCAAGATAAAAGAAAACCATGTTATGGATCAAGGATCTGTGCTGTCATCAGCTCAGATGTCGGTGCAAGGTACCAGGCACACAGCTGCATCTTGAGGCTGGAGATGGTGCTGTGGTGGTAGAGGAGTGTTCTGCAGTCCGGAGGCCCCATTTCCTCTCCAGTACTCCTCATTCCCCCTCAGCACGCTAGTGTGTTGTCTGTGAACTAGCAGGGTAGGACTCCATGTGCTCTCTCCATCCTGGTCCTCACACCTCTGTGGCTCTGACAGCCCTCTGCTGGTTCACATCTTTTCTGGTGTTGATTCTACAGAAGGAGAAATTCCTCAGAACAAAGTGGCTGTCTCAGGTTTAGTGTCAATAGACATTTGAACCTTTGAGCAATTATAAAGATCCTACTATGTGCTTGATGCTATGCCTAGGTCCAAAGACACATCATGAAGAAGGTAATCCTTATTCTCTAGCAGTTTCTAGAAGAACTAAACACACACACACGTGCATGCATGCATTGATATGTATGCACATGCATGCACACACGCAGACTCAGACATGAAATAGTAGGAAGAGCAGGTGATTCCCCGGGTACTTCTGAGAAGGGTGTAAATTACCTGTCCAGTGTTGGGCCATGAGTGGAAATTTCCTAGAGGGTGTGAGTCACCTACACAGCTCCATGACTGAACACTGGGAGGTTCTGGCTGAGGGAGGCCTCACCCAGAGTTACAGGGAGAACTGTCTGCCATATGTTGAAGCCATAATGCCAGTATTCAGAATATGACTGCCTTTGGAGATGGAGTCTTTAAAAAGACAATTAAGGGCTGGAGAGATGGCTTAGCAGTTAAGGCGCTTGCCTGTGAAGCCTAAGGACCCATGTTCAACTCTCCAGATCCCATGTAAACCAGCTGCAGAAATGTGAGGCAAGAGCCAGGTCACAAATACCCACTAGGTGGTGCAAAGTGTCTGGGGTTCGATTGCAGTGGCTGAGGCCCTGGTGTGCTAATTCTCTCTCTCTAAATTTTTTTTTAAAAGACAGATAAAACAAAGTCATTGGCGAGCCATAATCTGATAGGATTGCTCTGTTTAGAAGAGAAACTTGGACACATATATAGAGTGAAGAGCACATGAAGATGGGAGGTCGGTGATTCACAAGTCAAGAACAGTTTCCTTCATGGCCCTCAGGAGAAACCACCTTGGTCTTGAACTTGTAGCCTCCAGGCCTGGGAGATGATGAGTTTCTGTGCTTCAAGCTACTCAGCCTACGGTGCTGTGTGTGGAAGCTCTAGCAAACAACTACACTGGCCAGATGCAGGCGCCTTGTGTATTGGGATTTTTGTGGGTGCTGGGGAACTGAACCTGGGTCGTCAGTGTTTGCCCTAACAGCTGAGCCAGCTCTCCATCCCTGGTACAACTTCTTATGGGGACTGAATAAACAAAACTGTCTGCATATAAACCATCTATGCAGTTGTATATTATTTCTGCTTAAGGGTTGAACTGTCCCTATGTAGGAGTTCTAGCCTTTTGAGCCTGTGGATGGGACCTCATTTGGAAAGGATGGTCTTTGCAAATCGTCGAATCAACATAGGTCATTTGGCTGGCCCTAACCAGCTCAGACTATGTGCATATCAAAAGGGCAAATTTGGACATAGATACCAACATGCGCATAGGAAAGATGACAGAGAGAGAATGGGCATGCCAGGGCCTCCAGCCACTGTAAATGAACTCCAGATGAATGCGCCCCCTTGGGCATCTGGGTACTGGGGAATCGAACCTGAGTCCTTTGGCTTTGCAGGCAAGCAATTTAACTGTGAAAAAGCCATCTCTCCGGCTCCTAAAGTAATTTTTTGTCTTAGATATCTATTAGATATGTCTTACATATAAAAATAATGTTTTCCATGGCTAGAACCGTAGTGCAGTTGGTAGAGTGCTTTCTTAGTATGCACGAAGCCCTGGATTCCATCCCCAACACAGCACAAACTGGGTGTGGTAGCACATCCCTGTAATCCCAGCCCTCGGGGGGATCACTCAGGGGCTTACTCAGTGGTCTTCCTCACTCACTCTCCATCTTATTCCTTGAGACAGGCTTACCACGATGTAGAGCTCGCTAATTTGGCTACACCAGCTAGCCAATGAGCACCGTGCCTGACATTTTACATAGGCCCTGGGCGTCCAAGCTCAGGTCCTCAGGCTTGCACGGCAGGATTCACTGAGCCGTTTCCCCAGCCCCGTTCAACCCAGCCAGGCCATTTTAGGCATGTGGGTCCCTTCTGGGGAGCTTTCCTTGTGTGAAGGAGGAAGAGAAAGAGAAGGAAGAGGAGGCCATGGAGAAGTTAACAAGCAATGGATTCCGGCTTGTGAAAAGGCTGTGAAGGCAGCAACCAGGGGAATTTGGTGAAGGGTAAACAGGGCTCTGAGAATTAGCCACACAGAAGATTCTTCTAGAGCAAGACCAGCCAACTCAGGGCCTGGAGTAGGTGAGGGGAGAGTGTAGGGGGGTTGAGAATCCCAAGGGAAAGGAGGTAAGCTTGGTTGTGGTGTGTGCTTAGAGCCATGAGATGGACTGAGGGACCCCATCATACAGACTGGTCGGTTCCTAGAGAAGCTTGGATTTTATTTTAGCTGGTGAAATAAAATAGGTGACTTTCCATGTTTAAGAGATCAGTGTGTACCATATAGCACATGTCAAAGAATTGAAAGCAAGGATTTGAATAGGTGTTTGTATACCCAGGTTCATAGCAGTATTACTGACAACAGCTCAAAAGTGAAATCAACTCAAGTGCCCACCAATGGATGACTAAACGTGTTAAGTCCAAGCAATGGAATAGTATTCAGCCCTAAAAAGGAAGGAGAATGATGCATGCTGAAACGTGAATGAACCTTAAAGGTGTTATGTTGAGTAAATGAAGCCAGGCACAAAAGAACAAACACTGCATGATTCTACTTACATAAGGGATCACTGTGTCACCAGATTATTAGAGGCAGAAAATAGAATAGCAGTTATCAGGGGGCAAGGATGGAAAATGGTGCAGAATTTCATTTATGTATTTATGAATTTCTCTTCACTTTTTCTATATGCCTTATTCATACCATCTTTCGTTTCAGTTAGCCCTCTCCCTGCCCTCTCTTTGTCATTGTCCAGGAACTCTTGTTTAGCTGGTACAGAATTTCAGTTTGGGAGAATGAAAGCCTTTTTGAAGATGGATAGTGGTTGTAATTATACAGCAATGTGAATGAATGTGTGCTTAAAAATGGTGAAGAGGGGGCTGGACAGATGGCTCAGGGGTTAAGGTGCTTGCCTGCAAAGCCTAATGATCCTGGTTCAGTTCTCTAGTACCCAAGGAAAGCCAGATGCACAAAGTGGTACACGCATCTAGAGTTCATTTGCACTGGCTGAAGGCCCTGGCACACCCATTCTGTTTGTCTGTCTTCTCTCTCTCTCTTTGCTTGCAAATAAATAAATAATATTTACAAATTTTTTAAAGATGGTTAAGAGGAGGGTAGGGATATAGTTCAGTTGGGAGATACCTACCAAGCACACACAAAGCCCAGGGTTTGATCAGCAGCATGCAATAAACTGGGCAAGGTAGTGACAGCCTATAACCCTAGCACTCAGGGGTATTGAGGCAAGAAGATCAGAAATTCAAGGTCATCCTTAGCTATGTAGTGATAGTGAGGCCAGCTTAGGCAACCAAGACTCTGTCTCAAGAAAACAAACAATGGGCTTGAGAGATTGCCCAGTGGTTAAAGCACTTGCCTGCAAAGCCTGAGCATCTGGATTTAATTCTTCAGTACCCATGTAAAGCCAAATGCACAAGGTGGTGCATGTATCTGGAATTCGTTTGTAGTGGCTAGAGGCCCTGGTGTGCCCATTCTCTCTTTCTCTCAAATACACACACACACACACACACACACACACACACGTATATATATGTATATATATAATTTTTTTTTAGGTTTTTCGAGGTAGAGTAGGGTCCCACTGTAGCTCAGGCTGACCTGGAATTCACTATGCAGTCTCAGAGTGTCCTCAAACTCTCACCAATCCTCCTACCTCTGCGTTCCGAGTGCTGATGTTAAAGGTGTGTGCTACCACGCCCAGCTAAAATAAATATTTTTATTTTTTTGTTCATATTTATTTATTTATTTGAGAGTGACAGACACAGAGAGAAAGGCAGAGAGAGGGCAGGGGAACGGGCACGCCAGGGCCTCCAGTCACTGCAAATGAACTCCAGCATGCACCCCCTTGTGCATCTGGCTAATGTGGGTCCTGGGGAATCGAGACTCTAACCAGAGCCCTTAGGCTTCATAGGCAAGCGCTTAACTGCTAAGCCATCTCTCCAGCCCTAAAATAAATATTTTTTTAGTCTTCTCATTTATTTATTTATTTTTTGAAGAAAACTTATCCAGTATCTTGGACCAACTCATTTCCCTAGGTAAGAGCTTCTTTTTCCAATAACCTTCCAGAATCCCCCAACTTAAATTTTTATCCCATCTCATTACTAGAAGGCTCTAAAATCACTTTCCATGCCTTGAAATAAAGCCTTCTGGTAAATATTTTTAAGAAACAAATAAATAAAAGAGCTTAAGAGAAAACATAACACTTGTATCTCAGCACTCAAGAGGATCATGAGTTCAAGGCCTGCTTTGGGCTACTCAGAGAGATCCAGGCTAGCAGGGCTACATAGAGAGACCCTGTCTCAAACACCAACACAGATAGTACATTTTCTATGATGTTTCCTTTATCCCAAGTTCAAAACCAGAAAGGCCAATCTGGTTGTGCTTTGGGGGGGGGGGTGGACTGACACAGCGGTCAGCCAGGTTGTCCAGCTCCTGGCTGCATCTGGCCGGCTCAGCAGCTTCCCTTCAGAGACAGCTTGCAGAAGCCGCTCCCCACGTGCCCTTGCAGGTACCCATTTGTTGCTGAGGGGGGCCTGCAGACGGCCAGCTGTTGCAGGGACCCTTAGCCACCTCCCGGAATGGGGTGTCAGCAGACTCCTACAGGCCGCTTCCTGTGCCCAGGCCCAGGGGGTGCTGTCTGGGCAGGCCCTGCGGAGAGTCACCCTGTCCTGAAAGAAATAAAGCGAGAGAGGAAGAAAAGAAACACAATTAAAATCTTAGGGTAGGAATAATTACATTTTAAAAATCCCCACTATTTTTTTTTTTTACATCAAAAGGAATTCTGTAATCAGAGGTTTAATTTGCAGATTTAGTGGCATTTGGCAGGTTAAAAGTAGGTACTGTGAAGTGAGTAAGCGTGGGATTTGGGGCTGGAAGCAAAGAATGGGAGGATATGCTGGGCCAGAAATGCCAGCTTTGAGCAGCTCAGAGCTCCGCAGTCTTTCCTTGCTCGCAGCTGCCCTGGGACCCAGCTGGAGCTGCCCAGCGAGAGGGCTACGGGACCGGGAGAAGGCGAGAGAGGGCGGGGCGGGGAGACCAGACAGAAGGAGCCTTCCAGCCCTGGGGCCTCCTCCTCGCTTCCCTCTTAAAAACGGCTTTATTGTTTATTTCCCTGATTATTTGCTCTCGCAATTAATTATATTTTTTACATTCTGAAAATATGGGGAAGCAGAAGAACAAAAGAAAACAAAGATCCCACGTCGTTTTCAGCCTGGAGGTAGGAGGAATCTTTCTTCCTCTTTCCTAAGATAATGTGGATGCCATCCCTTTGCCAGCTGGATCGGGTTTTACAAACGCACCCTTTGATTAGTCTCCCTGCTTCCACCTTTCCTTCTCATTCTTCCTTCTCGGAGTCTCTCCCTTCACCACACGGAGGAGCCAAACCCGACCAGAGACTCTGGCATAGGAGGGTTTGAAGAGAGGCTGGGGCCCAAGAGGCTGCTGAAAACGTGACGCGGGGGCCGAGGGGATGGTTCAAGCCCGGGGGCCGAGGCGGAATGTGGATGCCCAGGCCCTGTGTGAGTGCCCAGCGGCTGTGGAAACCTGGCGGAGCAAGACGGCTGCCCGAAAATCTGCCTCCGACCTCCACGCACGCGTGCACATAAACGCACACGCAACACGCACGTGCAAGGGAGGAAAAGCCAGACGGGGTGACTCACGCGGGTAACCCCAAGCACTCAGGAGGCAGAGGGGGGACTTCTGGGCTGCAGAGCAAGTTCTGACTTCCAGATCTGCCTGGTCGGCCTGGAAGGAAATCCTGCCTCAAAACAAAAGTGGCCATGAAGAGGGGCGGGGAAGGGCCATCTGTGGCAGCACTCCCAAAAGCTAAGGGTTATGGCCCCTAGCTGCTTATTGCCCTGGAGCTTATCAAGCTAGTGAGCCCCGGATCCTGTATCTCTGCCTCCCATTACCGCCATGCCTAGCATTTTTACACGGCTTCTGAGGAGAGCACTCAGGGCCTCATGCTTATGAGGCTAGCCATTTTTTTTTTTTTTTTTTGAGGCATGCCCAATAGACTGGCCTTTATATTTGGTTGTTTGTTTATTTTTATTTATTTATTTGAAAGTGACAGACAGAGAAAGAGGCAGAGAGAGAGATTGAGAGAGGGAGAGAATGGGCAGTCCAGGGCCTCCAGCACTGCAAACAAATTCCAGACTCATGCACCCCTTGTACATCTGGCTTATGTGGGTCCTGGGGAATTGAGCCTCCAACCGGGGTCCTTTGGCTTCACAGGCAAGTGCTTAACTGCTAAGCCATCTTTCCAGTCCAAACTGGCCTTTTTTTTTTTTTACTATGAGAGAGTGAGAGTGAGAGCAAGAACAATAGTGAGGGAATTGGCATGTCAGGGCCTCTAGCCACTGTAATTGAACTCCAGACACATGCTCCATCTTGTGCACTTGCGTCACCTTGTGCATCTGACTTATATGGGATCTGGGGAGTTGAATATGGGTCCTTAGGCTTTACAAGCAAGCACCTTAACCACTAAGCCATCTCTCCAGCCCTAAGGCCAGGCTTTTACTGACTGAACTTTCCAGCCCTTTTACTTCATTTTAGTTACTTTTATTTTTTAAATTTTTATTTATTTATTAGAGAGAGAGTGTGTATGTGTGCCAGGGCCTGTAGCCATCACAAACGAATTCCAGATGCATGTGCCACCATGTGCATTTGACTTACATGGGTTCTAGGGAATTGAACCTGGGTCCTTAGGCTTCACAGGCAAGCACCTTAACTGCTAAACCATCTCTCCAGCCCTACTTCATTTTTAATTGGCAGTCAGGGTTCTGTATATTTACCATGCACTATATGATGTTTTCATATATGTTTATTGAAGAATGATTAAATCAAACTAAGTCATACATCTATCACATACTTATTTGTTGACATAAACATTCATCATTGTTACTATGATCACCATGTTGTTCAGTAGCTCTTTAAAACATTCCACCTGTCTAACCAAAATGTTGTGTTCTTCAAACATCTTCTCACCCTCCATTTCAGCCTCTGCTAACCACCATATTGCTTTCTGCTGCTGTTAGACTTTTAAGAGCACACGTATAAGTGAGGTCTTACGCTGCTTTTAATGTGCCTATGTTGTTTCTCTTAGCATAAGTCCTCTAGGTCCAATCAAGTTATCAATATCAGAATTTTCTTCTTTTAAAGGGCTAAATAGTATTACAATGTGTATATATGCCACATTTTCTCTATCTATTTGCTCACTGATGTGTGTGTGAGCTTACTCCACATTTTGATTATTGTGTATAGTGATACAATGAACCTGGGAGTGAATACATCTTTTCAGCATACTGATTTAAGCCTTTTGGGTCCATTCCCAGAAGCAGTATTGTTGGATCATATGGCTAAGTCTAAGGAAGCTTTAAAATAAAAAGAAATTGTAGCTGGTGTGGTGGTGCATACCTTTAATCCCAGCACTTGGGAGGCAGAGGTAGGAGGATCACTATGAGTCTGAGGCCACCCTAAGGCTACATAGTGAATTCTAGGTCAGCCTGGACTAGAGTGAGACCCTACCTCAAAATACAAAAACATAAAATAAAATAAAATTTTTTTTTAAATTTTAAAATTTTTATTAATATTTTCCAAGATTATAAAAAAATATCCCATGGTAATTCCCTCCCTCAATAATTTTTTTTTATTTTTTTTAAATTTTTTTTTGTTCATTTTTATTTATTTATTTGAGAGTGACAGAGAGAGAAAGAGGCAGATAGAGAGAGAGAGAGTGAGTGAGAATGGGCACTCCAGGGCTTCTAGCCACTGCACATGAACTCCAGACGCATGCACCCCCTTGTGCATCTGGCTAACGTGGGTCCTGGAGAATCAAGCCTCGAACCGGGGTCCTTAGGCTTCATAGGCAAGCGCTTAACCGCTAAGCCATCTCTCCAGCCCAATAAAATTTTTTAAAAGGAAAAAAACTATGCTCCCAAACTGGATCTTACTTATGCAACCAAAAATTCAGGCAAGAGTCTACATAGTGATTTTTAGGTCACCCTGGGCTAGAGCAAGACACTACCTCAAAAATCCAAAATAAAATAAAAATAAATAACAATTTTTTTAATTTCTCTTTTTCTTAAGACAATCACTCAGGGACTCATGTAGCCCAGGCTGGCTTCAAGTTGACTACGTAGTCTCCTGGGTCTACACGTGTTTGTCACCCCCGTACTGTTTGATATTCAATTCAGAGCTTCATGCTTGCTAGGCAGGCAATCTACCGAATGAGTCATATCTCCAACCCTAAAATTTCTTAGGTGTCATCTTAATCTTGAACATTTGTGTTCAGGGATCAATTGTTTGTAAATACAAGCAACTGTGGAGAAAGTGCAGCTGCCTTAGAATGAAGCTTCCTTGGACAAAAACATTTGTTTGAATATTTTTGATGAAATAAATTTTCATAAATCTTTTAGAAAAAAGTCAGGCAACACCCAAATGATGAGACCCTTAAGGTTCTAAAACGTGAGGGAGGGTCTGGAACAAAGCTCATTAGGTGGAGGGCTTGCTTAAGATGCACAAAGCCCCTTGGCTCAATCCCCAGCACCGCATGAGGCACACAGTTGCAGCAATCCAGAAGTTGGGAGTCAGGAAGACCAAAGTTTCACTGTCTGGGTTTCAGAGTGAGTTCAAGGCCAGCCTAGACAACTTAGTGAGACTGTCTCAAATTAGAGAGTAAAAAGAAGGGCTGTGTTGACAGTTCAGTCATAAAGCTCTTGCCTTTCCAAGGATGAAGACCTGGGTTCCGTCCCTAGAACCCATCTTTAAAAAAAAAAAAGATAGCCGGGTGTGGTGGCGCACGCCTTTAATCTCAGCACTCGGGAGGCTGAGGTAGGAGGATCGCTGTGAGTTCGAGGCCACCCTGAGTATTCAGAGTGAATTCCAGATCAGCCTGAGCTAGAGTGAGACCCTGTCTTCTGGCCCCGCCACCCCTCCCCCCCCCACACCTGCAATAGCTCGCGTATAGTCACACACACACACCCATGCACATGCATTAAAGGGTTGGAGCAAAATGAAAATTGCCCCTTTATGTTATTCAGAAGTGTAGCAAATAGCTTGAATACTTTGTAAAACAAAACAAAAAAAATGTCACCTTGCCTATAGAAGAAAAATCATAAAAGATTCAGGAGCCTGTTATGTTAACACAGTGTTTAAGGGTCTCATGGTTTGGGGACAGGGTCATCATACTGAAAGGATCACTTACTGGGCTGGACTGTAGAATTCACACCACATGGCAGGGAACGTAGCTCAGGTGGTGTCATGCTTGCCTAGCATATACAGCCTCACACTGCTAGAAAGGCACACGGCACATGGGCTTGGGAATAGCGCTGAGAATCTTTGATCCAGAACACACCAGGCCTTCATCAGGCTGAGACAGCAGACAAGCTATGTGGCTCATTCAGCCTAGGTCACATGGTATCAGGTATATCTGTGGAGAAAGTTGCCTTCTGGATTTTCAGTGACACCCTCATGAAAAACTGGCAATATCTAACCCCTTGGGCTCTAGAAAGAAAGGCATTTGCTAAAGAGGACCATATATCTGTTGGTTCAAAGCCAACTCCTGTGCTCCTGAGCTTTTGCAAAAACCAGGCCTCTGACCCCAGGAAGTCAAGTGTCCGTGAGGCCGTGGGCTGGGTACTATTACATCAACCATCAACCAACAGTGTGGGGAAGGGACGTAGCAGAAATCTGTCATAACACGAAAGTGGCCTGTCAGCGGCTGGGCTTAGGCAGGTTGGGCTGGGAGGCAGGAGGCTGGTGGATGTCATCCCACACAGCTTCCCCTGCGCACACGATAGCCTCACCGAGTGGGAGGTCCATGCTCCTTGTGATCTGCTGACAAGGGAGAACAAAAGACATCCAATCTTAGCTCCTTCTAGGTCAGTGGGTAGCTGCAGGCCCGAAGTGGACTCTCAGGTTGGCCCTGGAAGGCTGCAATGAGGTTATTCCCAATGGACAAGTGTAGTATTATGATATAGTTGCTCTCTGTTCCTGATTCCTAAATACTATTCCTGAAACCCCTGGGAATCTCCAGAGTAATAAAGAGTGTCTCCCATATGTACAAAAGACCTCCTGTGACTTAAGAAAAAGGGTTGGTTGCCGGAAGTTTTTCAGTCCAGTCTTCCTACCCAAATTCTGAGTTGGAGAAGAGTATAGCCCAAGGTTGGGTCGATGACCAATGGCCAGGGGTATAAATAATCACATTGTACTAGCTAATTTTCTATTACTGTGTGTTGCAGTCAGCTTTGCATTGCCGGGCAGACATCTGACCAAAAACAGCTTATAGGAGGAAAGGGTTTCTCTCAGGCTTGCAGAATCCAGCAGAAACACCATGGATGGTGGAAGAGGCTGACTCACTCCCACAGATCGCAGCAGAGACACCACCAACAGCCAGCAAGCATGGACGCCAGTGAGCACCAGCCATCAGGGCTTCAGCTGCTCTCCAAACACCCTGGGGTTGGACCTAAGATCCACTCCCAAACACACCTTTGGATGGGACTCCATGATCCATCCCCCCCGCCCCCCTCCCCAGTGACACACCTCTTCCCCAGGAGGGCTGTACCCACTGGAGACCCAAGAGTCAAGCCCGAGTCTGCGGAGCCGCCCGTTTAGACCACTGCACTGTAGCGAACATACCAGATGATCCACTTCTAAGGAAGAAGGTTCCATTTTGGCTGACGGTTTCAGACATCAATCCTCAGTCACTTGGCTCCATTGTCTTTGGACAGCGTATCATGGAGGGGAATGTTCTAGAGTAACCTGCTTATCTCAGGGTGACCAAAAAGCAAAGAAAGGGGAAGAGGAGTGGGGCCCAGGGTTTTCCAATAACCTTTCCAAGGACATGTCCACACTAAGCTCCATCAGAGAGGTGGCCTTCGTATGCTAGGAAACACTTTCAGAAGCTTCTAGTGCCACTCAATAGTGTCACAAGCTGGGGAACAGGCCTTCAGCTTCATGGGCCATTCATAAACTCCAGTGCATGCCTATGCGATGAAGTGCTCATAAAACTCCAGAAGAAAGGGTTTTTGAGAGCTTTTGGGTAGCTGGAGATATGGAGGCCCTTGGGAGGGGTCACACAAGAAAGGGTGTGTGTGTCTCTTGCATTTTGCCATTGCAAATGTCCTCTATAAGAAGCCTTGGAACAAAGAAGTCTTGCCCCGAGTTCCCGAGCTGCTTCAGAAACTTAATTGAATCCAAGGAAGAGGTTGTGGGAACCCCGACTATCAGTCAGAAGCACAAGTCAAACGACCCGGACTTCCAATCGGCATTCCACACTGGGCCAGTCCTGGACTGAGACCCTACACTTTGGGATATAATTTTAGCTTCATGTAGATAACATCAGAATTAATCACACAGAATTGTAAAACACCCAGTTGATGTCTGTGGGAGAATGACTTGGTTGGTGAACTGGATGGGGGACCCCTCTACACATATTTTGGTGACCTCCCACACAGATGAAGACTTCTGCGTTGGCTTGGTAAGAGAGAAAAACACACTTTTCCCCTGTCTCTCCTACACCTCCCTGCTCAGTCTTGCTGAAGAGCCATTGGCTTGAGGGAAGAGCAAACAGACTACTGGCCTGTGTTGAATGGCTTTGTTGGTTTGTCAGTGATCTGGAGAGAGCAAAACTAGATCACTGACATGTCTGGAAGAGGTTTGGGGACCCCGGTGAGGGTGAGTGTCCCTGTAGTGATCCCATTCCTGCCTGGGAGGGAGCGCTTACAGCAGAAGAGGGGACAGACACCTGTATTCGTTACTTGACTCATCACTGTGACAGAATGCCCCCCAAGAGCAACTTAAAGAAGCAGGGAATGGTTTATTTTGGATAGCAGTTTGAGAGGATCTAGTTCTTCATGGTGGGGAAGGTTTAATAGTTGATCCCCGTGGTGGCAAGCTTGTAGCTGACTCCTCACTGCCTTGTATCTCAGTGGAACAGGAAAGGAGAGACTAGACTGCAAGAGAGCTGAGATCAAAAACCGTAAGACCTGGGGCTGGAAAGATGGCTCAGCAGTTAAAGGCACTTTCTTGCAAAGCCTTAAGGCCTGAGTTTGATTCTCCAGTAGCCACACAAAGCCAGACACACAAAGTGGCACATGCCTCTGGAGTTCATTTGCAGCGGTGGGTGCCCTGGTATACTCATGCTCACTCTCTCTCTCTCTCTCTCTGTCTCTCTCTCAAATAAATAAATAAAAACATTTTGAAATCTCAAGACCTGTCCCCCAGTGACACACTTCCTCTAGGTAGGTCCCACCCCCTGAAGGCTACCCAACCTTCCAAAGCACCGCTATCATCTGGGGACCAAGCATTCAAACATATGAGCCTGCGGGAGACATTTCACATTCAAATCATAATAGTGTATGAGCAATTTGGAACTTTCAGCCAATAGGTATCAGCCTGTGTTTGTCCTCCTGGTGTCTGCACAGTGGCTAGAACCAGAGGAGCTCTGATCTTAGAGAGACAAGTCATGCCTGACCCCCTACAGCCTGGACTCCATCCCACCGAGATTGTATTCTCTTTTCCTTAACTAGTGATGTGATCTAACTTTCATGAAGTTTCTAGAACCAAGTTCTATTTGACAGAGAGAATAAGGATGAAAGGGAAGAATATATTAGGCCACCCTAGAAGAAGCTGGGTGTGGTGACACACACCTGTAACTCTAGGACTTGGCAGGTGGAGGCAGATGGACCAGAAGTTCAAGGCCAACCTTGGCTACTTAGTGAGTGTGAGCCTAACCCAGGCTGCCTGAGACCCTGTGTCAAAACAAAATAAAACAAAAATATCAGCCTAGAGAGTACAATCCAGAAAATTGAAAGTGAAGGGAACTTTCTAGGACAAATGCTTAGACTTCCTCAACAGAGATTGCAAGGTGAGAAAAATATAGGTTAAGACTATTTTAAAACTTATCAACAGGGAACTGGGGAAATGGCTTAGTGGTTACAGCATTGGCCTGTGAAGCCTAAGGACCTGGGTTCAATTCCCCAGGACCCATGTAAACCAGATGCACAAGGGGGAACATGCATGTGGAGTTCGTATGTAGTGGCCGGAGGCCCTCGTGTGCCCATTCTCTCTCTTCTCTCTGTCTCTTTCTCTCTCATAAAGAAATAAATAAAATATTTTTAAAAACTTATCAACAAATTGCCAAGTATTATCCTCACTAGGGTCATGATTTTTGTGACAGAAAAAAAAATCCAGACATTTTCCAAATTGCAAAGATAAACAGTGAGTAGATACCTGTTGATATTAAAATGCATATTTAATTTGGGTTTATGATATTGGTATTGTGGTTATATTTCAGAGAGAGAGAGAGAGAACACAGACAGAGACTTAACCTTTAAATATATGAGCTAGAACATTTATGACTGGGATTTGATTTAAATAAAGCCAGGAGGATGGATATACATAAAAGAGGTTTGGCCATGTTTGGATGGTCATTGGAGATGGATAATGGATATTTAAGGGATCATCATACTCTTGTCCACTTTTTGAATATTAGAAAGTCTCTATTAAAAAAGAGCTTGTGTGCCCCACCCGCATTTTCTGGCTAATACTGTAACCGCTGTCTCCAGCATATGCTCCTCCTCCATCGCCACCTGCCAGCCTCATTGTTAGCCAGCTCAATGGGCTGCCTGATCCTGGGTATAAACCCTGTCTTGGACAAGAAGTTACAAAACAGAAGTTGCATTTACTTGTTTCCTTCACTGTCACAACAGAATAATGGGCACATACATCCTTCAAGCTCTCTCATGGACAATTGTGAGAGTAAAACTAAGATATCAGATGTGCAAGAAAAGTGAAAATTATCACACACTACTACATTAAAATGAAATCGTGTCAAAGCTGAAGGTGTAGGCAGGACTTGTCTTGCTCCAGCATGTAAAGTAGATTTCCCCTCACACCTAGATGAAAAACAGGCCTGGGATTCTTGAGATGGGGGCTCTGTGGTTTTCCGGGGTCCCTGGAGGCTCTACAGAGAGAGGTGCTTTGGAGGTGCAGGGGGAAAGGGCTTGTAGGCGTTCCCCTGCTTATCCAGAAAAGTTCATTCTTTTTCTTTTAAGGAAATATTTACGTTATTTATTTATTTACTTGAGGGGGGAGAGAAAGAGAGAGAGGGAGGGAGAGAGAAAGAAGCAGAGAGATGCGTGCAGAGGACCTCTTGCCACTGCCAACAAACTCCACACATGTGCCACCTTGTGCATCTGGCTTATGTGGGCAACTGGGGAATCAAACTTGGGTCCTTAGGCTTCATAGGCAAGTGCTTTAACCACTAAGCCATTTCTCCAGCACACAGAAAAGTTCACTCTTGAGGACCAAATGAGGAGTTTCCCAAGCCCTATTGAGATGATCAAGTTCCTGGTGCCCCGTTCCTACCTACATTTATAGCTGCTAACCTGAAATAAGGCTGCTTTCTGGGTTTAGAGATTGAAGAATGCTAACTGGGTTTATTCAAGCATCTCTTTCTCCCTCTCCCTACTTTGCTGCTGTTTTGAGTTCCTGCACAGTGCTTCTGTGCATCTCAACATTGCCTGGGATTTCACAGGTACGTCGCGTAAAGGGGAAGACTTATCGCTTAAACTCCCGTCTGCTTAGCCCTTCTCTCACAGCTCCCCGTGCAGCTCTCCAGCTTTGGCTCAAACACCTGCTTTATGGGTGATTTGTTCTCCATTGAACAATCCTGACACACCTTCGGATTATTATTAGAAAGTCTCACATGAGGCCGAACATGTCACCTTTGAGCTGTGCCATCATGTCTCCCTCTGCCCTGGGTGCTCCACAGGGGCACCAGGTGCCCTGTAGTCCTTAGAGTCAGCCTGTCTTATTTCCTCGTCTCCTATCTCCACTCCTCAAATAAAAACCCCCACTTAATGATGATACTAGCAGCCATAATGACATGTGCCACCTGCCAAAGTCACACCAATAGTGAATTTTAGAGCACATACTAGCTTGCCTGATTTTGGGCCTTTTACTGCTAGCCTCTGCATTATGATTCTAACCTCCCACATAATATCAAACAGTCTCAAAGTGCTTAGATCGCCAGGAAAGTTTGGTATAGGAAACAGTATCCTGCTTTAGCATGACCTGAGTCTGAAATACAGAATCAAGGAGTGCGCTTGTCACTCAAAGGCCCTGCTCTGAACTGGGCGAACAACGCATCTGCTCTGCTTCTCCTATAAGGAGAGGTCTCTCAGGAATGGGCAAGGCTGTGGTTACTATGACCTGGGAGGGATGGATCCCTGGGCTGTCTTGTATGTCACTGGTGGCTGTGACCACTGTCCCCTGTCTTACCGGGGTGGTTTTTGCCTGGTGGAAAATTCATGGCTTACTTTTCTCACCAACACTCACAATGCAGGACTCCGTCCAACGCAAGAAGAGAGAACAAAGCTGAAAACAGACAGATGTCCACACTTCTCGTCATGACAGTCTCTAGGACTCTTCATTTAACGAATCAAGAAGTATTTATCCAGTCCAAGGTCCTTTTAAAGTTATAGTGAGTGTGGGCTGGAGAGGTGGCTTAGCAGTTAAAGCATTTGCCTGTAAAGCCAAAGGATCCTGGTTTGATTCTCCAGGACCCACGAAAGCCAGATGCACAAGGGGGCGCACACGTCTGGAGTTTGTTTGCAGTGGCTAGAGGCCCTGGCACACCCATATTTTCTCTCTCTGCCTCTTTCTCTCAAATAAGTAAGTAAATAAAATTTAAAAAAATTTAAAGTTATGGTGAGTGAGAAAATCCCAGCACATTTAATTTGAATCCCAGATACCCAAGGAGCTAGAGGGGTTTCAGTTCCTCCCACCCCAAGCCATAAGTAGTCTGGGTACCTAGAGGTTCAGGGGTCAACGTGGTGTGGGGGACTTGCCTTCTCTGTGAGATTTAGAAGACCCAGCTAAAACCCCCAGACTCACCCTGCTGCAGAGGCTACACAGGGCAGTCAAGGCGATATTTCTAAAGGCTATAAAGTTGTGTCACCACCGTAGCTCAGAGATCACAAGCCATCACCATTCCTTTGTTCATTCACTCACTGTAGATTGGTACCTTAATAGGTATGCCATGCCAGGTAAAGAGTCAGGCGCTTGGGACGTATGTGGGAAAGCCACTGATCTCACTTTTCAAGGAGCTCTGGGTCTATCAAGATGATCAGGGCCACAATTACGTCCGGGAGCCACATGGACAGTGGGGTGTTTAGAGTCTGTCTTGTTAAGTACCCCTTACTCAGCACTGCAACCCCTACCCTCCCTCTTCCCTTCCCCATCTCCTGTACTTCCTTTAAATGTACTCTAGGGGGATAGCACCAGCTTGAAGACCTCAGACATCTGTCTGCAAGGTCCACGTCTGGAATCTGCCTGGGATCAGAGAGGGACAGAGAGATGGCTCATGGGAACTTTCGTGTTTGTCTCCTGCCACGAACGCGCTGATGAGCACTCTTAGCAGTATGACCCCTCTGATTTCTCTTTAAAGCATTCACAACATGTTCCGTGATGCCTTTGGGGACAATTCAAAAATATTTTAATGTTTTTAGCACTTCATGGGATGGGGTTGACACCTCAAAGTCACATAACCCCGCCCTGTCCCTGGTGGAGACTCAGTGACCACCTAGGGCTCGGCTCCCCGGGAAGCAGGCCGGAGCCAGCTGGAGGCTCAGGAAGGCTTTACCGCTCCAAGGATGCTGAGCCTCCACCAGCTCTTTGTGAGGAATCTGGGCCCAGAAGATAAAATAGCTTCCTGCCTGATGGGACTTGCTGCTTTTCAGATTGGCCAAGCTTTGGTTTCCAGCCAAATCCATGGTGGGCTTCCCTGCTTTGATGTGGTTTTGCAGGAAAAACATTCGCAAACGCAACAACCAACAGCGTCTCTTTTCTCCTCAGTCCGCCTTGAGTTCTTTAAAGCAGTGCTAATTAGCCTCTCGGAGTTGGCTGGGCCTCCTCCAGAGCAGGGAATGGGCACGGGATTCGGAATCTGAACACGGAGGCAAATTTAGATTAATTTAGGATTTCCAAATAGCTACACAAGCCTATGGCATTGGTACAAAAGGGAAGGTAGAGAATTTGGAAACAGGATACAATTCACACTCTACCAAGCCAATTTTCTCATCCATAAAATGGGAATGTCAGGCTGAATACTTCCTCAATACTAAGTCTCCAATGAAACAGTGTCTGTGAAAACCCTGTATAATTTATAATGCAATGGTCATGTGATTCACTAACCAGAAAGAAAGACCAATTCCGAAATAAGGCAAGTCATTGACATTAGTGCAAAACACATTACTCTGTTTTGTTTTATTTTAGATAGGATCTTATTATGTAGCAAGGCTGGTCTCTATTTTAAAATCCTCCAGCCTCCACCTCTTAAGTGCTGGGATTACAGGTGTGTGCCACCACATTTAGATCAATTATTATTATTATTATTATTATTATTATTATTATTTTGAGGTAGTGAGTCTTGCTTTAGCCTGGGCTAATCTGTAATTCACCATGTAGTCTCAGGGTGGCCTTAAACTCATAGTGATCCTTCTATTTCTGCCTTCTGAGTGCTGGGATTAAAAGTGTGCATCACCGCATCCGACTAAATTATTTTTTAAGACTTTAAAGTGTAAAGATATATGTTGTGGGGCTGGGGAGATGGCTCAGAGGTTAGAGACACTTGCTTGCAAAGCCTGACTGCCTGGGTTCAATTCCCCAGTACCCATGTAAAACCACACACACAAAGTGGTACAAGGGCTGGAGAGGTGGTTTAACAGTAAAGGCCCAGGTTCAATTCCCCAGTACCTATGTAAGCCAGATGCACAAGGTGGCACATGTGTCTGGAGTTTGTCTACAGTGGCAGGAAGCCCTGGGGCACCCATGTATTCCCCCTCCCTGCCTCTCAAATGAACAAATATTTTATTTTATTTATTACTATTTTTTTTTTTTTTGATTTTTCAAGGCAGGGTCTCACCCTAGGCAAGGCTGACCTGGAATTCACTATATATTCTCAGGGTGGCCTCAAATTCACTGCGTTCCTCCTACCTCTGCCTCCCGAGTGCTGGGATTAAAGATGTACACACCGTAGCCGGGCGTGGTGGCGCATGCCTTTAACCCCAGCACTTGGGAGGCAGAGGTAGGAGGATCACCGAGTGTTCGAGGCCACCCTGAGACTACATAGTGAATTCCAGGTCAGCCTGAGCCAGAGTGAGACCCTACCTCGAAAAACAAAAACAAAACAACAAAAAAATCTATCTATCTATCTATCTATCTATCTATCTATCTATCTATCTATGGCTGGATGTGATGTGTACATCTTTTTTTTTTTTTTTTGGTTTTTCGAGGTAGGGTCTCACTCTAGTCCAGGCTGACCTGGAATTCACTGTGTAGTCTCAGGGTGGCCTCGAACTCTCAGCGATCCTCCTATCTCTGCCTCCCAAGTGCTGGGGTTAAAGGCGTGAGCCACCACGCCTGGCTAAATAAATATTTTAACCAAGATATATGCTATGTCACAGTGGCAATAACAACATTGCTTATAGAAATAGGTGTGATATTTGAATTTTTTTTCAAGGTAGGGTCTCATTCTAGTCCAGACTGACCTGGAATTCACTGTGTAGTCTCAGGGTGTCCTCAAATTCATGGCGGTCCTCCTACCTCTGCTTCCCAAGTGCTGGTGAAGTATTTTTTAAACTGTATTTTATTTATTTATTTTAGAGAGAGAGAAAGGGCCTGCCAGGGCCTCCAGCCACTGCAAATGAACTCCAGACACATGTGCCCCCTGGTGCATCTGGTTTACGTGGGTCCTGGAGAGTCGAACCGAGATCCTTTGGCTTTGCAGGCAAATGCTTTAACCACTAAGCCATCTCTCCAGTCCCTGGTGAAGTATTTTTTAAAGGAAAGAAGAAGAAAAAACCCTCACATCTTATATTGTGTGTAATGGCAAAAACTTGACACTTTGCCTCTAAGGAAGAAGATACTAATTTTCACTAATCACTTTACAGGAAGAAGAAAAACATTAAAAAAGGACAAAATAATAGAGTCATCATCTTTGTTTGGGCTCCTATAGCAGAAATTTCTTTTTCTTCTCTTTCTTTCTTTCTTTCCTTCCTTATTTCTTTTCTTTTCCTTTCTTTATTCCTTCCTTCCTTTCTTTTTTTGCATAAGGTCTTGAGTTCAACCTCTGGCACTGCCAAAACTAAAAGCAAACCAACAAATTATAAACAAAAACAAAACATTCTTTTTTGTTTGTTGGTTGGTTTTTTATAGGTAGGGTCTCACTCTGGCCATTCTTGTTTTTTATTTTGCATGTGCATAACATTTTCTTAACTTTTATTTTTATATGAAATTGGAAAAAATGTGTGGGGCATCTTTCTCTCAACTTCCCTCAATGTTAATATCTTGCATGACATACCCAGCAAGCATCTCAAGGACTAGACAATAGGGTGGGTGGGGAAGGAGGGGACGGTACGGGAGGGGGTGGGGGACACAAATCTAGACCCAAATGGCAATGGTACCATAAAATTTTGCATCCTAAAAGGCAGACCCAATGGTTGAACCTTCTCCAGGCCCTTAGAGGGAACACCTGAGCCACAAGGCAGTGGAGAGTGTACGATGAAGACTGACCTTAATCTTCTACAGCTCCTCTCTCTCTCTCTTCTCTCTAACTCTTTTATGTTAGTTATCTTTTTCTTCCTTCTCTTAGTGGGCACTGACCTTTAAATCCCAGTACCAGCATGTGGCTGTTATCCACAGTGAGCTTTTGATCACAGAGACCTACAAGGTTTCCTAAAAGAAAGACACATTTCTGTCAGAGTACTTGACGACCCACCAAAGGTTAGTGGTAAGACCCTACTGTTGAAGACACCATATGTGGTTGACACGTAATATAGAGTGACATGGCTGGAAGCTGGAAGAGAGTCAGTCCCCAGACAGCCAGCGCGTCTAATGCCAGAAGGTGCTACATGGGCAACTGAGGGAAAATGACCAATATTTGTCCAAGCAACTCCTGGTCTAACCTACTTAACAGCAAATAACCCATTGTGATGCTCACACAAGTGCAATAGTGGCTCATAGCCATTGTAGGAAACCAACTGCTCTTGATTTGGCTAACTGATCTGCTCAGTGGAACATGACCCATAGCTGGAGCTCGGAAACAAGTCAGAACCATATCCAAACATGAGCCTGCTCTCCAACATCAAGTTACCACCAATCGTGGGCTACAAGAGGGCCCACACCTATTAAATTCTCTATTAAAAAAAGTGTTATCCCATTTATCTGGTGCTAACTTTACTCTCCATTGGAGAATCTGCTTCTTTTTTTTCAGATAGATGCAGATCCTAAAGAGAGAACCACCCATCATACCTCAAAAGGGCCCCAACTGAAACTAAGAATAATTGGCAAAACAAGCAAGGGTGCTGTTTCCTTGATGAACCTGGTACCAGCACAAGGGTGAAGGACAGCAACACAGAGAACAATCACCTCCTACCAAATCAGATATCCAGAGACCCAGAGGCCCCCAACACCTCCTCACTGAAGCTGACCCAAAATGAACCCAACATGGCTCAGGGAAATTTTGCAGAAGAGGGAGCAGAAAGAATGTCAGAGCCACATGTTGGGTCATGATACTCAGAAACATTTCTCCTACCCATAACTGAGGGCTAACTCCACAATGCATGACCCATAGACCTCAACACAGGGGAGGGGGTAGGACATGGAGGAAGCTACCAATGGTACCAACCTGACTGTATTCACTGAATACAAAACTAATTAATAAAAAATAAACTAATTAAACAAAATATCTTGCATGACTACAGTTATACTATCAAAACCAGAACACAGACTTTGGCACAATCCTTAGGACTTACTCAGATTTTACATTCCAAGCACTCATTTGTGTGTGTGTGTGTGTGTATAGTTCTTTGTGATTTAATCACATGTATAGCTGTGTTATAATTAAGTTATATAATCCATCAATGCCCAGGCTTTGTCATTCTGTCTTTCCCCCACCCCATCCCTGATCCTTGGCAACAAGATTATTATATAAACAGACACACATAGTATATTTTTAATTTGACTTTTTTCACTGAGTCTCAACCTTCATTCAACACACATGACTTGTATTCCTATTACATTCCTAAGTACACCTATTCATTGCTGGGTAATTTTGACGGATGGATTACTGCAAGTGGTTTAGTCATTCACCCACTGCAGGACACTTGGGTTGTAATTCCTATTTATAAAACAAAAGAATCAGGCTGGGGATGTAACTCAAGTCCTGGGTTTTATCCCAAGTGAGAAAAAAACCAGACATGGTGGTACACAACTGTAAACTCGGCATTTAGGAAGTGGAGGCAGGGGGATCAGAAGTTGAAGGTGATCATTGTCTACATAGTGAGCTTGAGACTATCTCAAATGAAAACAAAAAAGAGTGAGAGAGGGGAAAACAATCATTTGTGAACACACTCAACAAATATTCATGACCAGGCATGGTGAAACATACATGTGATCCCAGCACACTCAGGAGACAGAGAGATGGCTGTCACAAGTTCCAGGCCCCACAATAGTGGGTTCTAGGCTGCACAGGGTTACACAGCAAGATATCGTCTGAAAGAACAACAAATACATATTTATGGAGATGACCTACGCGCCACGCTGCACGCTAGTCTTCGTAAAGATACCATAAACAAAGAGGAGAGGGAGGTTAGAGAGGAAATAGGGTAGAAAGTCGGTGAAGTGTTCGTGAGTCCATCAGGAAGGGAGTGGAGGCCTCTCTGAGGAAGCAGCAGTGAGGTAGGTTCTTCACTGAGAAGTTCCACCTTCAGAGAGCCGGGGAAAGAGGTGAGCTCCAGGCAGGTTGCCCAGGAGGCCGGGGATGCAGTCCTTGTGAGGAGGCGGGGGCTCAGTGGGAAGATGCAGGCAGGATGGGCCAGGCAGGGCAGTAGCCCACAGGGAGGAGCTTGGATTTTATCCTAAGATTATCAAGCAGGAAAACGCATGATTGCAGTGAAGGTTTTTAAAGATCCTGGTAGACTCAAGAGTCTAGAAACAAATTTTATTTTAAGCTTCCCAGAGTATAATTTTCTTAAACAAATGGCCACTTATTTATTCACAAACCTTTGAACAAAAATGGATGCAAACAGCCTCTGTTGCCACCATCCATGTGCAATACCCTCCTTCCCTCCCAGTAGAATGAAGGCCAGACCAGGTCACACTCATTCTCTGTATTCCCAGGCAAGTTAAGCAAAAGCCAATTCTTATAGAAGAGGACTCTGCAAAGTGCTTTCTTCAAACACATCCCACTGGGTTCCATTCAGACTCCATGAGAACTTGTTGCCCTCCACCCTCCCAGTTTAGACCCTAACAGCACTAACAATGCTGCCTGCAGAAATAGATTTAAGTGGGCTGGGGATGTAGCTCGGGTGGTAGAGTACTTGCCTAGCATGCATGAGGCCCTGGGTTCAATTCCCAGCACCTCACACACCAGATGTGGATGCTCACATTTGTGATCTCAGCACTCCAGAGGTAAAGCAGCAGAATCAGGAGTTCAAGGTCATTGATGGCTACATAAGTTCAAGACCTCATGAGATGCTGCCTCAGAGTGTGGGGGGAATGGGAGAAGAAAGAGAGAGATTTAACATTAAAAACATAATGAAATAAATAATAATAACAAATAATAATAAAGGGAGGGAGGGAGAGAGGAAAGAAGGAAGGAAGGGAGGGAGGAAGGAAAAAAGGATGGGGGAAGAAAGATAATGGCAGATGGAAGAGAAGGTCTGAAGAGGGAGGAGATAGGAACTTGTGGGTCTCAAGGGTCTCTGGCTCAGTCTGAGGTACTGGGAGTGGGACTAGGCAACATGTGAGTATTTGTGCACACACGTACACACAGCAGGAATGAGCAAGTGACAGGGAGATCATGGACTAAGAAGGGAGGTGCTGGGTGTCCAGCCCCGTCCTTGGCAGTGAGAGAAGCTACTTTGTCCTTCTGACCTTGTGGGTCCTCACCTGGGTCCTCTGTGCTCTGTTAGGAGGCACTTTCTGGCTCCAGGACCAGTTAGTTCAGGAAGTGCATTTCTTCATGGGCAACCTATCATATGGTGAAAATGAGAAGAGACTTGAGGCTGTCGAGGGGGAAGAGTACCTACTAACTTCCTTTGGGACAAAGTGTCCCAGTCAGCAGAGTGACTCCATGCAGAGATGCTGTCCCCAGTTGTCTGAGTCTGGAGTAATTCAAATTAAGAAAACATGATATGCAAAAACCAAATTTTCTACTGATAAGTCAGAATAGAAGTTGGCAAGCTATGGCGCATAGACCGAACATCGCCACTGCTTGTTTGTGTGCCGCCTGCCAGCTGAAAATGGTTGTGCGGTTTTTTTAAAAAAATATTTTACTTTCATTTATTTATTTATTTGACAGAGAGAGGGAGAGAGAGATAGAGATGATGGGTGTGCCATGGCCTCCAGCCACTGCAAACAAACTCCAGACGCATTGGCTCCCTTGTGCATCTGGTTAACATGGGTCCTGGGGAATCAAACCTGGGTCCTTTGGCTTTGCAGGCAAACGCCTTAACCACCAAGCCATCCCTCCAGCCTGGTTGTGTGTTTTTAAATGGTTGGTTAACAAAAATCAAAAGATGAACAATATTTTGTGATGTGAAAATTCAAATTTTAGTGTGTATAAAGTTTTAAAAACGTTTTATTTATTTGTTTGCAAGCAGACAGAGACAAAGAGGGATAGAGAATGGGCGCACTAGGGCCTCTTGCGGCTGCAAACGAACTCCAGATACGTGCGTCACTTTGTGTTTCTGGCAGTAAGGTTGCAGTCTGTTCTACTTTGCTGGAATGAACATCCACACAAGATATGGTTTATGGGAGGAAGAGGTTTATTTCAAGCTTAACAGATCCAGGAAAATTTCCACCAATGACAGAAGAAACTGCTTCCATACATCCAAGCAGAGAGAAGCCAACACCACCAAAAAGGAGCGAGCACGCACCAGCCGGTAGGCACACTGCTGTCCCATGCCTTTGGGCTGGAATTCAGATCCAGCCCCAAACACCTTAGGGTTGGATTCCAGGATCCTCCCCCGGTGACACCTCCTCAGCCAGGTGGCCAGAGATCCAAGGCACAAGTTTAATTTTAGCACCTGAGTTAGTGGGGGACATACATTCAAATTACCACAGTGTAAGTGGGTCAGGGGGAACCAAATCAGCAGGCTTTGCAAACAAGCGCCTTTAGCCACTGAGCTGTCTACTCTGCACGCATAAGGTTTTATTAGAACATTCACATGTGTTTACATATTGTCTCTCGCTACTTTTATTTTATTTATTTATTTATTTAGAGGTAAGGTCTCACTCCGGCTCAGGCTGACCTGGAATTCACTATGTAGCCTCAGGGTGGCCTTGAACTCATGGTGCTCCTCCTACCTCTGCCTCCCAAGTGCTGGGATTAAAGGCATGAGCCACCACGCCCAGTGTCTCTTGCTACTTTTGAACTACCAAAGCAGAGCTGAGAAATTGCAACAAGTAGCATCAGATCTCTGAGCCTCAAACATGGTCTCTCCAGCCTTTTATGGGAATGCTGGCTGAGCCCTGTGGGGACAGACTAAATGACCCCCTTGATCTCTGCTCCCTGGCATTTATGTTTTGTGTCATCATTGTTCTTGTTTTTTTTTTTTTTCTTTTTTTAAAAAGTTGATTTTTATTTATTTATTTGAGAGAAACAGGCAGAGAGATGGAAAGAATGTGCCAGGACATCCAGCCACTGCAAAGGAACTCCAGACTCACGCGCTACCTTGTGCACGTAGCTTATATGGGTCCTGGGGAATCGAACCTGGGCCCTTTGGCTTTGCAGGTAAGCGCCTTAAGTGCTAAACCATCCCTCTATCCCTTCTCCCTTGTTCTTGAGCGAGAGCAAACTCCGTGGTTTGTTCCCAACCCGCAGAACCTAGTCAACGCTGCCTTCTCTTGTGATTACATAGGATGGTAACGTCTCTCTTGCTTGTGACTCTCTCTGCAGCACTGGCAAAGCCAGCTGCCCTGTTATTGGTGGAGGGCAAGGTCCATGAAGCAAGAAACTAAAGGCTGCTTGAGACCACAGCCAGCAAGCTCCAGGGATTCTCCTGCTTCTGCCTTCCCAGCCCTAGGATTACAAAGACACCTTCCATGCTGCTCCCCACCCCACAGTATCTAAGAACCGAATCAGGTCGTCATGCCTAAGAGGTAAGCACTTTGCCAATTGAGCTATCTCTCTACCCTACTTATAATTTTGGTACAAGGCTTGCTATGTGTGGAGAATGACCTTGAATTTCTGATCCCCTGATAGTACCTCTCAAGTGCTGGGATTGTAGGCTCTAACCACCACACCTAGTTATTTATTTATTTATTTGACAGAGAAAGAAAGAGAGAGAGAAAATTGGCAAGCCAGGGCTCCAGCCAGTGCAAACAAATTCCAGACACGTGCGCCCCCTTGTGCATGTGGCTAATGTGGGTCCTGGGGAATCAAACCTGGGTCCTTTGGCTTTGCTGGCAAACGCTTTAACTGCTAAGCCATCCCTCCAGCCCCATCCCCAGTTTTATGCAGTGTTGGGCATCGAATCCAGGGCTTCTGTGCATGCTAGCTTGGTATTAGCTCTGATGATGGACTCTGGTAGAAAGAGGACTGACCATGGAGTCAGGAGCTCCTGATGGAACAAGTCCCACTTCTCACTTGCAAGAGACCTTGGATAAGTCCGCTGATCTCACCAGCCCAGTGTGGTGAGATGGGACATGGGAATACAGTCTCCACTGGCTGGCTGGCTGGGTGCTGGGGAGATCACATGAAATAAAGAATAGGAGAGTGTGTTGAATGGCATGGATGAATACATCTATTAGGGGAATGGGTGGTGGTGGTATTATTATCCCTTATGTTTTTCAGCAGGGTCACAGTTATGAAATTCCTTGTGATTTAATTAACTTTGATTTTAGATTCTGCCTACATATTCTGAGGGTAGGGAGGAGGGCAGTATGGGTGCCAAGGCCAGATACTCAAAACAAACATAAAATTTGCTGGCAGGGCTCGAGAGCTTATGCATAAGTACCCAGTGTTATTGGCCTGAGGTTACCAGGGTACTCCCAGGAACACTTGCCACTGACACCCTTGGACGGACGCACTTTTTCCTCTGAGAGTCAATCATTCTCAGCCCACGTGGGCAGGTGCTCTGGCTGGCACTCGTGGACTGCTGTGGTCCCCAGTCTTTCCGTCACTTGAAGCTACTCTGTTGCCTAATTCCTTCTCTGTGAAAGCTGTGCCCCAGAGACTCCAGGGTGAAGGGCTCCTTCCTGTCCCACTTCCCCTTACTCTTCTCTGTCCCTCTGTCCTCATTCCTAGCTCAATGTGTGGTCCTGGAGTGAAAACGTTCGCACTGCTGTCTAGACAGGTCCTGCTGTTCCTGTTTCCACAGAACCTTCTAGGCAGCGGTTCTCAAGCATGAAGTCAGAATCCTCAGCGAACTCTTCACAGAATTGTAGGCCTTGTTCCTGGAGTTTCTGATTCAGGGATTCTGGTTTGGCTCTAAAACCTGAGTGTCTAGCCAGGTCCCAGGTGCTGTTCGTAGAGCCCACCTTGAGAGCCGCTGTTGAGAAGCATTCCCTCCCTTTATCCCACTCCACTCCACCATCCCAGGGCTGGAAGAGGTTTAAAGCTTCCTTTAGCAGCAACTTTGGGGAGTGGGATGAGATACAACATTTGGGTCACACAAATTGGGTCTTGATTTTTTTTTTCCCAAGTAGGGTCTCACTCTAGCCCAGGTTGACCTGGAATTTACTATGTATTCTCAGGCTGGCCTTGAACTTACGGCAATCCTCCTACCTCTGCCTCCTGAGTGCTGGGATTAAAGGCGTGAGCCACCACGCCCAGCTGATTTTTTTTTCTTTTTGAGGTAGGGTTTTTTTCTAGCTTGGGCTGACCTGGAATTCACTGTGTAGTCTCAGGGTGGCCTTGAATTTACTGCAATCCTTCTCCCTGTGCCTCCTGAGTGCTGGTATTGAAGGTGTGCACCACCACACCCAGCTTGGGTTTTGATTTTATTGATGGCTTTGTATGTGTGTGTACATGTGTTCTGTGTGTACGCATGTTTGTGTGTGTGTGTGCACGTGCACATGTGTGCATACATTAGAGGCTGAAGGATGAGGTTGGGCATCTTCCTCAGTCACTCTCCACCTTAGGCTTTTTATTTACAATGTGACCTTCATTGAGTCACCTAACCTGCTAGTGATAATGAATATTGTCAACTTGATCAGATTGAGCACTACCATGGAAACACACCTCTGAGTGTATTTGTGAGGGTGTTTTCAGAAGGGCTTGCCTGAAGATGGAAAGCCCTCCTGAATGCGGGCAGCCCGTTGATGGAGGAGGATCCCAGAATGAATAAAAGGCCGAAGTGTTCATCACTGCCTGCTTTCCAACCGTGGGCACAATGTGAGCAGCTGCCTTCCTTGCCATGACGGACTGCGCCACTGCCTGTGCCTCAGAGAATTCTCTAGAAAGTGCAGGTGTGGTCATTTGCTCAGCTGTAGGGATAAGCCCTCTGTTAGTAGCAGTTACCAATGCCTGGCACATGGTAGCAGCTCTTTTAAATTTCTGCTTCTCCGGGAGCCTTTGAATACTGGGCTGGGGGCTCAAATGCAGGAGGAAGCTGTGTTCTTTCAACATTAATCCCAAGTGCAAAACTGGGTCTGATTCAAAAGACCTGCGTCCATCTTTGCCCCTGCCCCCCAGCCTCCAGCAGACTGCATGGTCAGGGCAGGCAGTGGGGGTTCAGTGAAAGCAGAGGAGTGGCTGCAGGACAGAGGGAAACCCGTGGTTTAGCCCCTTCATGACTTGTCGGCTCTGGACTTTGTCACATGGAAGGAGGCGCCAGGATCCAGAGCTTTACTTCCTGCTGGGGTTTTGACCTGACAGGGTCCAGCACTTTGTAGCTGGGGTCCCCAGCTTCTTCTCAGTGGGCTTAGTGCATATATGGACCCATCCACTCACCTGGAAGCATCTAGGAGAGGTCTTAGTGACCGTTTGGCTTCCTTCTGCCCAGGCTGGGAGAAAGACACACAAGGCATGCGGCTAACATACCTTCTTTGCCACTGCATGCTCTCTAACATGGCTCAGAGTTTTGTCCTTTGAGGCCACCATACAGGCTTATACTGGAGCCTTCAGTCTGTATCCATCAGGCCCAGTCAGGGAAGCAGAACCAGGGAGTTTGTTGTTAGATTTGACCTTATGCTGTTGAAGGGACAGGGTTAATAGTCTCTGGGAGCCTTGTCCTTTCTGTTGTCGGAGCTTGGCAGGCAGCTGGGAATGGAAGACGCCGTGAAAGGGGATAGTCAAGTGCCGTCTGGGCTCTGCCCAGGTGAGCTGGAAGCCATGTCGGGCCCCGTGCTGGTCTGTTCTGGATGCTGTGACAAAATGCCACAAACTTTAACAAAAGAAGCTGGTTTCTCATTGTTCTGAAGGCTAGAAGCTCCATCACTGTCTGCTTTCCAACTGTGGATGCAAACTTGGATGCAGGTCTTTGAATCAGACCCAATTCTGCATTTAGGATTAATGTTGAAAGAGCACAGCTTCCCCCTGGATTTGAGCCCCCTCCCTGCCCAGTATTCAAAGGCTTCTGGAGAAGCAGAAATTAAAGAGCTCCTACTGTGAGCCATGTCAAGATCAAGGTGTTGGCTGGTCTGGTTTTTCCTGAGGACTCTGCCTTCCTGTGCCCTCACATGGCCTTTCCTCTGTACAAAGGCATCTCTCTGCTGTCTCTTCCTCTTAACAAGATACCATTCCTAAGGCACTGGGGCCCACCTTTGAAATGCCATTTAATTCTGTCTCTTTGAAGGTGGGGGGCATTTCAGAGCGCAACCATAGCAATTATCCTGTGTCCAAAGACCCACAGTGGGGAGCTAGGACCTCAATGGAAATGTTTTTCAGTGGCATAATTTATTTCATAACAGGCCCTCACTGTCTCCTGCGACCTCAGTGATCATGACTTGCAAAAACGTAAGCGTCCTTCAGAGTGAACCTGAGCATGCTTTGCCTGGGATGCGGACGTGGCCGGAGTGAGCGGAGGTGGAACAGTCCGTCAGCAGATGCAGGACAAAGCGAGGGCCTGGCGCTGCTGGGTGTCCCTGCAGCTCACACAGAAGACAGCCATGAGCTCTCTTCTGCCCTCCTAAACGTACGAGACATCTGTCCTGTGATCTTCCCTAAACCAAAAACATGTCGACAGGGAAATTGCTGACATATTACAAAGCCATTGGAGTCTGCCCCTTGTCACTTTGGAAACCACACTTAGCAAAGAGGCAATGACACCATACCATACGTTCATGGACATGAAATACAGCAACTTCATACATAACTGGTAACATGCTCACATCTTTCCCCGAAGAACAGCATCCCCTGACCTTCTGAGGAGGATGGTTTTTAATCTCCTAGCTGACTCACACTCCTTTGGTACCCTGTTATCTTAAGTATTATAAAGACTGCCATACATAATTAACACATCTTACCTTAGATGACAAAGGAATAGAAGACGGGTGAAAAAAATAGTTACTATATAAACAAACATATGTAACACAAATATTATTGTCTTGTTTTTGCAGCTGGTCTTGTGGTGGTAGCTGGTGTTTAAAATGATCCTCCATGGTCTATTCTGGTTTTGGTGGCCTGAACCTTCCTTATGCGGGGCCTGGGGTGTAGCAGTCTTGTCTGGGTTGAGGTTTCCATTGAATTCTATCACAGAGGATGGATGGGCGTCCCCAGAGGCAACTCGGGAAAGCCTCCCCTTCCCCACGTCCCTTCTCACCTCCAAAGTGCAGTCACGGCCTGCTTTCTCCTGGAGGAGGGCTCAACCACCGAACCTTGACGTGTGCCCATGAATTTGTTCCACCCCAGTGGAACCAGGTGGGTCTCAACTTTCACTTTCATGGGACCCTTGCTTGTGCCTTGTGGAAGATTTTTTTTTCCGTAGGGACCATGTCCTTTAGACTAGTAAGACCAAGAGTCAGGAAAGCAAAACATGGACACTGGATCACTGTGGGGTAATAATGAGAGGAGATATACCCATATCTATGCCGAGCCCACACCTGAGGACCCTGCCAATGGGAGAGATAGCAGCATGGGCTTTCCAATGGCTTAGGGAAAGGGGTTTCTTTCTCTTCTTTCTTCTCCCTCTTTCTTCTTCTCTCTTCCTCCCTCTCTCCTTCCCTGTGCACTCCAACAGCTCAGGCTGGCGTCAGCCTTGGTGCCTCCTCACAGCCGCCCTGAAGGACGAAAGGAAGGAAACTCATCTGTTTGTTCTTTGCTTTGGCCCATTTTAATTTGTTTGTTGCCTTGTTATAAACAAGAGTAATTAAACAACAGATTCTGATCTTCCCCAGGACATTCACACCAGGATGTTAGAGAATCTTGCCAGCAGTGTTTCTGACCCCGAAGCTGGTGGTACTGTTCCAGTCAGTAATGCATTTTTCTGCTTCCAGAACTTTCACCAGTATTAATAATAATATTTTCTGAAGACGTTCTGAATGTGAGACACTGATAGCCTCTGGCCACAAGACTTTGCACTCACAGACATTCTCTCTTTGGGCCTCCTCAGTCTGAAAACTTTAGGGACTGGGAGAAGGGGAGTGTGGAATTTTGAACCAGTGTCCCAAAACTTACTGTGGATGACTTATTTGGAACATCTATTCTTTTATGAGCCTACATTTTTGTCTATTATGATTGTGGTATTACTTCTTGGCCTTCTGGCTAAGATCAAGTATAAAAATGGTGGATATAACATTTTCTGAGTTAAAGTGCTGGAAAGATTTAGGGTTGCTGGATATGCTGGATATGGTGTGTATGAAAATGTTTTGTGAAATTTGAACTTTCTAGCTCTCAACATGACGGCTGATCACCCTGATACAATGTTTGCATTGTAAAGGGTTGAATTTTCTGCCTGGTGTCCTGTAGGTGTGGCAGAAGGAATTCAAGTGGGTGGATAGCTTTCTGGAGAGGGACCTCCCTGGTGAGGTAATGGACAAACACTGCCAGACCAGTGGACTCCAAGTTTACCTGTGCTGCCTATCATGCGGATAAAGGGGAGAGGGAAGCATTTATGTAATGCATGTGGTATTCCATGCCCTTCCTGCAGCTTCTCATTCTTTGTTTTTGGTTTTTGAGGTAGGGTCTTGCTCTAGCCCAGGCTGACCTGGAATTTACTTTGTAGACTCAGGGTGGCCTTGAACTCATGACAACCCTCCTACCTCTGCCTCCTGAGTGCTGGGATTAAAGGCATGCACCACCACGCCTGGCTCTGCAGTTTCTCACTCTTTTTCGTTTCCCATTTAACATTCTTTTAAGCATCATGGGGGAGGGGGATCGGGTCCATTTCAGATAAATCCTGATTCTGGTAACAAAATGATAAGCACCACAGGCCCTACCATGTAGTGCATGCGGTCACACACCCCATAAGGACACTGTAGCTGGTGGGGGACTAGATATGTGAAAGTAGTTTAGTAAGATTATAGTGGGGCTAAAAGAAATTCCACCCCATGGTGACAGCATAACCATCATAACATTGCAGAGCAAGGTGTTAGTCACACGTTTGTGGTGACGGTGGTGTAAACACCACTCCTGCATTGCCAGAACAGCACAAACAATTACAAACAGTTATTATACTTGATAATGATGACAAATGACTCTGTAACCGGCTCGAGTGATTACTATAGTATGTTTTATTCTAGAGCGCACTCCTACTTATAGAAAACGTTTGCTATAAAACAATAGGTCGTGTTTTCCTGGCAGAAGCTTCATACATCTGCTTATTGTCTCTTGATTGCTTCATTTTCTCCTGAGCTTAATTGAGTCTTGTGTGGTTTTGTTTACTGTAGTCCTAGGAGCACAAGGCTATCCACACCACACAGAAGTACCAGGTAGCCTAGGTGTGTGGTAGGCAATATGTGTCAGTGTGGAGAGCTTTCAGCTATGCCAGCTGGGTTCGTGCAAGCGTCCTCCAGGTTGTTTGCCTGGACAAAAATCACCTAATGAACTTTCCAGAACCTACCCCCTTTGTTAAATGACACTGAACTGGAGTTCACTAAGTAGTCTTGGGCTGGCCTTGAAATCACAGGGATCCTCCTACCTCTGCCGCCTGAGTGCCGAGATTAAAGGCGTGCACCACCATGCCCTGCTAATGGTGGGTGCTCTTTTAATGTGTGGTATGGTGTACATGCATGTGTGTATGTGTGTTCAAATGTATGAGGACACACATGTGTGCAGGTGCATGCATATGTAAGGAGGCCAGAGGTATATGTCGGGGGTCTTCCTCAGTTGATCTCCATCTTATTTGTTGAGACAGGGTCTCTTGCTGAGCCTAAATCCCATCAGTTCCATTAGACAATGAGCTAGTGAGCCCCAGGGACTCTGTTTCTACATCTGGGACTCTAAGCACTGCCACACCCAACTTTTTTTTGTAAACAGTTTTATTTATTTATTTATTTATTTGCGAGTATGAGAGAGAAAGAGCCAGATAGAGAGGAAGAGAATGGGCACATCAGTACCTCCAGCCACTACAAACAAACTCCAGATGCATGTGCCACCTTGTGCAACTGGCTTATGAGGGTCCTGGGGAATTGAACCTGAGTCCTTTGGCTTTCTAGGCAAGCGCCTTAACCGCTAAGCCCTCTCTCCGGCCCCCCGCACAGCATTTTATACGGGTTCTGGGTTCTCATGCTTGTGAGCAAGCATTTTACCTGTTGAGCCATCTCCTCTGCTCTTCACTTTATTATTTGAAACACGATCTCTCACTGAACCTGACGCTCACTGACTTGTTGAGGCATGCTCGCCAGGAAGCTCCTAGGATCCTCTTGTCTCTACCTACTCAGCCCCGGGACTACATGTGCATGCCTTCCTGCTTTTACATCTGTGTGGGGGGCGGGGGGGATTCAAACTCAGGTCCTCATGCTTGCTTGTATGACAAGCACTTTACCCACAGCCTTGAGAAGACAGACTTGAACCACAGCCTGGATGACCTGGTCATTCACTCAGCTCACTGCCATGCAAAGAAGCCTTCAAGTGCCACCTACTGTAGGCCACCCTCACCTTGCCCCTTCTCCTCCCAATTCTCTAGGACCCACCCTTTTTTTTGGCTTATTACATTCCTCAATGACATTCACCACTGTATGAATTTTTGTTGTTGTTTTTGGATTTCGAAGTAGGGTCTCACTCCAGCCCAGGCTGACCTGGAATTCACTATGTAGTCTCAGGGTGGCCTCGAACTCACAGCACTCCTCCTACCTCTGCCTCCCAAAAGCTGGGATTTAAGGCATGTGCCACCACACGTGGCTTGTCTGAAATTTATCTTATTTATTTTACAACATGTTTGAAGGCTTAGGTCTCCCCCACTTTCCAAAACAGAGCTTATTGAAAGTAGAGATATGCTTGTACAGCCCAGTGGCATAGCCTTGAGACCCAGCATGATGCTTGATGGGAAACAGGTGCTCAAAAGCCAGTTGTTGGGCTGGAGGAATGGCTCAGCTGTTAAGGCATTATCTTGTAAAGCCAAAAGGACCCAGGTTCAGTTCCCTAGGACCCACGTAAGCCAGATGCACAAGGTAACACATGCGTCTGGAGTTCATTTGCAGTGGCTACAGGCCCTGGCATGTTCATTCTCTCTCCCCCTCTCTCTCTCTCTCTCTCTCTCTCTCTCTCTCCCTCTAATAAATGAATAAAAATAAATAAATTTTGGGCTGGAGAGAGGGCTTAGCGGTTAAGGTGTTTGCCTGCAAAGCCAAAGGATCCTGGTTCAACTCTCCAGGACCCACGTAAGCCAGACGCACAAGGGGGTGCGTGTGTCTGGAGTTCATTTGCAGTGGCTGGAGGCCCTGAAGTGCCCATTCTCTCTCTTTCCCTCAAATAAATAAATAAATAAATAAATAAATAAATAAATAAATAAAATATAAAAATAAATAAACAAAAAAATTTTTTAAAAGCCAGCTGTCAAAGAAATGAATGGAAGAAGGAAGGAGGTCATGGGCCTGCCTTCACAGTTAGACCTTCTTTTATGTCTTCTAGAGTGACATCCGTCTCCATCGTGACAGGGACAGACAAGTGAATCTGCCCCGCCAATGCTTCGGGGGAATACCGGGCAGTGTGCACAGGTGACGTGGGAGCACAAGGTGGCACGGTGGTGGCAGTGTGAGTGGTGAGCAGGGTGGCAAGGGAGGCCTCGTAGAGGACAGGATTTAAGGGCTCCGTCAGAAAGGAGGGGGTTGGCACCCTCCAAGGACTGCTGTATCCAATGAAGTACTGCAGAATAGGGTGTTTCACACCAGAAAAATGTTGCTTTTCCCAGAATCCTGAACGCAAGGTGTTGGCAGGACCATTCTCTCTCTGATACTCTGGGTAGAACTCTTCCTTGTCTCTTCCCAGCTTCTGATGGCTGCCCATCCCTGGGCTCTCTTGGTATAAGGCTACAACTGCTCTGTCTTTCCACTGTCCTGTGGCTTCTGTGTCTCCACCTCCACATGGTGACTTCTTTTGATAAGGGCACAGTTGTATGGGATGAGACCTCACCCTAAAGGTCCCATCTTAACTTGATTACTTCTGCCAATAGCTACTGGGGATTAGGACTTTAGCCTATCTTTTTGGGCTGAAATACTCCAGTCCATAGAAGATGGGATGCTTAGGTAGCAGGGGACTCAGGAGCTCAGTCACAGCAGCCAAGACAGAGGGAGTCCAGTGGGGAAGTCAGGTAAGAATTCAAGACACTCAAGGAGGCAGGGGAAGTAGCTGTCCTTATGTTGACTCACAGGGGAGGAAACTGAGTCAGGGTGAAGTGTGCCACCCTGTCTGATGTCCTTGTGCACAGATGTGAGCCGAGGTTTGTGATTCTTGGCTTGCTCAAATCAAATGGGTCCCTTTCCAAGACAGGACTGTGTCACCTTACCCTGGGAGGTAATGAGCACTTGACTGAGGTCTCACCACTCCTGAAGAAAGAGTTAACCTTCCCCCTCCAGGTCTAATGCAGCAGGAGGTTCTAAAGAGGGGATCCCATTATCTTTGCTTTGACACAGGCCATTTCTCCAGGCTGTCCTTGCATTGCATTGGTTAAGATTCCAGCCAAAGGATATGTCAAGGCCTCACTATCTTCCAACCTCTTTCTCCATGGCCTCTCCCGCTGCTCACATCACAGCCAACACAGTGGGCTTAGGTGGACAGCTGAGTTGAGGAACCTTTCTGAGTGTTGACTACCTGGACGGATCCCTTCTGCCTGAGCAGGAGCCTGTCCCCTGCCTCATCCAGGCCCTGCCCATCCATCACTGATCTGAGGATCAGTGAAGCTACATGTAGCTGGAGGACAAAAGACCAAGCATCAGCATGGTGCTGGGCTTGTTCAGAAGGTCAGTGTCATTAGCTAAAAAGAATGGACCCTGATGCTTACACCCCATAAGTACAGACTAAATCCAACAGTTATGCTGTAGCTCTAGGTCCAGGACCTGGAGTACAAACTTACTGAATTATGGATCTTTCTTCTTATGGAGCATGGGAGCCCGTGCTTTCATGCCAGACCCACGCTTTAGTTGACACTCTATGGACAGCTTCGCTTCGCTTGGTATTTCAGTTACTTTTCAGTGTGTTGCAAAGGAAATACCTGACAAAAGCAACTTAAGGAAGGAAGAGGACAGGTTTGGCTCACAGTCTGAGGGTGTGGTCCATCATGGCAGGAACACGTGGCGGCAGGAGCAAGCGACAGCTGGTTGCATGGTACCTGAAGTCAGGACGCTGAGAGAGGTGAGTGCAGGTGCTCAGCTAGCTCTCCTCTGTGCTCACTGGGACTCAAGCTCATGGAGTAACGCTGCCCACAATTAGTGTGGGTCTTCCCACCTCAACCAAATGCAGCAACTACCACACAGACGCACCCAGAGATTTGTCTCCTAGGTAAACCTGGATCCAATCAAACAATCAAAATTAACCCTAACTAGTGACTAGGGGCAAATGACTGCTCTTGGATCCTTTGTCTCCTCAGACTGCAAGCAGACATAGAAAAGTGATTAAAAATGAAAAGTTTGGATCCACAAGACCAAGTTCAGATCCTGGTTCCTCTGTTCACTGTCTGGGTAGCTTGGACATTATGGTGGTTGGATTCAGGGGACCCCCATAATCTTAGCTGTTCTGAATGCTGGGTTCCTAGCTGATGGAGATTTGGGAATTAACACCTCCTGGAGCAGCGTATGGTGGGGGGTGGGCTTATGGGTATTATAGCCAGCTTCCCCTTCCCAGTGTTTGGCATACTCTCCTGCTGCTGTTGTCCTCCTGATGTTGGCCACTAGATGATGTCCACTCTCTGCTCATGCCATCATTTTCCCCTGCCATCGTGGAGCTTCCCTTCAAGTCTGTAAACCAAAATGAACCTTTTCTTTTATCACAAGCTGCTCTAGGTCAGGTGTTTTCTTCCAGTAATGTGAACCTGACTGTAATGGTAAATGTGGTACCAGAGGAGTGGGATTGTTGATGCTGGAAACCTGACTCTATGGTTTTGGCCTTTTGGAACTGCTTTGCAGGAGGATGTGGATGAACTTGAAATTGTGGCCTAAGAGATGCTTTGCAGTGCTGTACTTACCTGATGGACCACTAAGGTTAGAGTTAAAAGACCTGAATGCATTAGGAAGTAAGGACTTCTCCCCTTTCAGCTGTAATTATATTAGAGGTTACAACCTCTGAGATTGGGCCATCTGACCTGCACTGAGACAACAGAAGAATGTAGCCTCTTTTGAAGGGGCCTGAATGCTGAAGGAGTGTTTTATTTTTCAAAGTCTACTTTATTTCTCCCTGAATTAACAAATTGGCACCCCACCTGGTATGTGGAGTATAAGAAATGCAGGAAAGAGAGGGTCATTGAATTTGCAACACTGTCTTATGTTTTGGAAACAGCCATGGGCAGTATGAAGCAGGTTTACTGGATTACCTGAATGGAGGCCCAATGGAGCCATGAGAATGGACCATGGGTTGCAGTGGAGACCAGTGGAGATGCTGGGACCATGAGATGGCTTCTGGGGAGGGCTACAGGTCCCAGATGAAGTTTCTCAGGACTGTGAGTAGCATAGCTGGAGGGGTAGAATTGGAACTCCAGAGGCTCATTGCTAGTGAGAATTACCGGACTTGGAGATTTGACAGTGACTAGAGTTATTGAACTTGGAGCTACAGAGTTTGATGTTTACCCTGTATTGTATGTATCTTGTATTGGTTGAATATTTCTTTGCTATGCCCAATGCCATCTTTGATAGTGTGAATGTTTATTACATGCTATTATGGGTTTGGGGGGATTTTTGGTATTATGGCTCAGTTAAAAGATCTCAGACTATGGGAATGTTTGAACACCTTTAGGATTCATAAAAAGTATGGGAATTTTTAAGGTTGACTGAATGCACTGCATTTTATATCATAGATGGTTATCAGTTTATGGAGCTAGGGGTGGAATGTTGTGGTTTGATTCAGGTGTCCCTCATAAATTTAGGTGTTCTGAATGCTCAGTTCCCAGCTGATGGAGATTTGGGAATTGATGCCTCCTGAAGGCGGTGTATTTTTGGGGGTGGGCTTATGGGTATTATAGCCAGGTTCCCCTTGCCAGTGTTTGGCACACTATCTTTCTCTAGTTTTATTAATACTTAATTTTTTTTTTAGCTTATTTGAGAGACAGAGAAAGAGGGACAGAGAGAAAGAGAGAATGGGCATGCATTTATGAGGGTACTGGGGAATCCAACCCAGGTCCTTAGGCTTTGCAGACAAGCACCTTAACCACTGAGTCATCTCTCCAGCCCTCTTCTACTTTTTTGTTGTTGTTTATTTTTATTTATTTGAGAGCGACAGACAGAGAGAGAAAGAGGCAGAGAGAGGGAGAGAGAGAGAGAGAGAGAGAGAGAGAGAGAGAGGGAGGGAGAGAGAGAATGGGAGCACCAGGGTCTCCAGCCACTACAAACATACTCCAGATGCCTGCACCCCCTTGTGCATCTGGCTAATGTGGGTCCTGTAACCCGGGTCCTTAGGCTTCATGGGCAAGTGCTGAACCACTAAGCCCTCTCTCCAGCCCCTCGTCTACTTTTTAGTTTGAGTACTTTGTAATGAGAGGCAGTGCTACTATGAATCACGAGCCCTCAACAAGAGCAGGGAGGCGGTACCCTCACTCCAGTTGCATGTGAGAAAGTAACGATACATTCAAGGCTACAAGGCTGAAGCAGCGGCGGGGCAGCTACTTATATGTTTGTCCTGCGAATGTGCCCCGAGCACGGACAGTGCCCCGAAGCCGAGTTCTGACGTCAGGAGCCACGCTTTCAAACACGCTGTCTGGTCTGATGTGAGATGTTTCTTTAGGAACCGGGTGAAGGTGACAGGTAGCGCTAACAGGAATCAGGCCCCAGCCCAGGTTTGCTATAATTCCCCATCTATACACACTTGGCACTGGCGATGGACAGTCCGAGAATCTTCTTCAATAACTTGTCCATCCCACCAAGAAATTTAGCTATTCACTACCATGGTTTTCAACTTATTGGTTTAGGGACCATTTTCTCTAGTTTTCATATACCTACAAAGGTGAGAGAGAGAGAGAGAGAGAGAATGGGCACACCAGGGCCTCTAGCCACTGCAAACGAACTCCAGATACATGTACCCCTTGTGCATCTGGCTTACGTGGGTCCTGGGGAATTGAACCAGGGTCCTTTGGCTTCATAGGCAAACTCCTTAACCGCTAAGCCATCTTTCCAGTCCTTTTATATCATTTTAATTCAACCCTATCTATATCATTATATTTGAAATGAATTTCTTTTTTTCCTCTTTCTCTCTCTCTTTCCTTAACAAAAGGGTCTTTATTTGTGAAAAACCCAAGGGGCCGCTGGAGCACAGGACAGAAGACAGGCTGGCTTTGTCAGGGGACAGTGGCGTTTGGGCAGTTGTGCCTGAGTGGAGGGGTTGGCTCTCCAAGTCCTCTGTGGCACTCTGGGCTGCCTCGGGGACACGTGGCGTTGGCTCAAAGATAGGGTAAGTTCAGGGACCTCAGCTCCCAGCAATTCTGCAACAGGCACCTCCATGGTCAGCTTTGGGGGTTCATCTGTGCCACCTGCAGGTATGCCCACTAGATCTCTCTCTTGGCCCAGCCATGGGGGCTGAGACTTCTCAGTGATCCCTGCTGGGGGTCCAGCAGGTGACACGGGCTGACTGGGCTGGGGGGCTCCCCCAGGATTGGGCTCTTTCCCTTTTGCAAGGATCCTTCTGAATGGCAGCTCTGGTTGCTGTTCTCTGAGAGGTCCTCCCCATCGGGGACTGGTGCCCCTGCCCTGCCTTTCCAGCTAAGGGATCTCTGTGCCCTACCACCTGCCCTAGGGTGCTCCTCTTTCTGGGGTCCACCACAGGGACCCATGTGAAAATGTGAAGGGAAGTATTGCTCACAGTCACCTAGTGCTTCTCCCACCTCCTGACCTTCTCGATGGCCGCCATCACCTTCTTGGTGTCTCCTTGGCCCAGCTACGGGTCCCTGAGCCAGACCACAGAGGACTGCCTGGAGTCCCTAGGGGTCAGGGCTGGGCCTGCATTGGCCTCTTTGTCAGCCTTCCCTCCAGGAGTGGGCCTTGCACCCCTCCCCGGCTCCTCAAGGTGTCCACCAGTGCCCTCCCCCTTCCTGCCGCTGTGCCCAGCCCCCTGAAATGAGTGTCTTGAAGACTGTGTAGAGTTGGGTGAAGGTTTTAGCCACCACGCCAATCTGCCTTTCTCATTCGTTGTTATCCTCATGCAGCGGCCGCGCCGGTCTCGGTATCATTTCAGTTTTGGTGTGGGTGCTCCCAAGACAAGCACCTCATTTATGTGACTCGTTTCAAATGGAATAATTTAGTATAGTTTGAAGCTATTTTTAATTTTAATTTATTTATTAGAAGAGAGGGAGGGAGAGAGAGAGTGAGAGAATTGGTGCGCCAGAGCCTCTAACTATGGCAAACGGATTCTACATGAATTTGCTACCATGTGATTTTGGCTTAGGTGGGTCGTGGGGAATCAAACCTGGGTCCTTAGGCTTTGCAGGCAAGTGTCTTAACCACTAAGCAATCTCTCAGCCCCTGTAGATATTTTGATGACACTTAGCTGGATACTTTCCCATAACCACCTTGCTGGTTGCTATGTTCACCATTCCTGTAGTTATTTTAACATTGTTTTTATTGATTTGAGACAAAGTAGGGCAGCAATGGGAATATTGGTTCAATCATCAAACACAATTTAGAAAATTTAGTGATAAGAAACCATTTCTGAAAGTATGTACAAGTTATATTTAAGATAATTACAAATGGAGAAGAGCCAATGAATCTCAATATAAATGACAAAATGCTTACACCAGTAGACTCTGATATTGCACGTATATCAGCACAATGCCCAGAGTAACTACCATTTTAAACACCTATATAAAAATATATTTAGGCTGGGCTTGGTGGCACACACCTCTAATCCCAGCACTTGGGAAGTAGAGATAGGAGGATCACCATGAGTATGAGGCCAGCCTTGGACTATAGGTTGAGTTCCAGGTCAGCCTGGGTTAGCATGAAATCTTACCTTGAAAACAAACAAATGTATATATTTTAAAAACACTATTGAGGGCTGGAGAGATGGTTTAGTGGTTAAGTGCTTGCCTGTGAAGCCTAAGGACTCTGGTTCGAGGCTCAATTACCCCAGGACCCATGTTAGCCAGATGCACAAGAGGGTGCATGCGTCTGGAGTTCGTTTGCAGTGGCCCTGGCACGCCCATTCTCTCTCTCTCTCTCTCTGCCTCTTTCTCTCTCTGTCTGTTGCTCTCAAATAAGTAAATAAAAATAAATGAACAAAGCTTTAAAAAAACACTATTGATACTAACAATAGGAATCTAAAATTTATTCAAGCAATACACATAAAGGCAGGAAAAATAGAACAATGAGATAGAAGGAAGAAACAAACAACAATTAATGAAATGTCATATTTAAGCCCTCATCTATCACTAATATTACATCAAAATTAGTTATCATGGGGGCTGGAGAGATGGCTTAGTGGTTAAGTGCTTGCCTGTGAAGCCTAAGGGCCCCAGTTCGAGGCTCAATTCCCAATACCCACATCAGCCAGATGCAAAAGGTGGCATATGCATCTGGAGTTCATTTGCAGTAGCTGGAGGCCCTGGTGTGCTCTCTCTCTGTCTCTTTCTCTGTATCTGTCACTCTCAAATAAATAAATAAAATAAAAATAAAAATAGTGCCAGGAGTGTTGGAACACGCCTTTAATCTCAGCACTCAGGTGGCAGAGGTAGGAGGATTGCCACGAATTCAAGGCCACCCTGAGACTGCATAGTGAATTCCAGGTTTAGCCTGGGCTAGAGTAAGACCCTACCTCAAAAAACCAAACAATAAAAAATAAAACTAAAGCTGGGCATGGTGACACACACCTTTAATCCCAGCACTCAGGAGGCAGAGGTAGGAGGATTGCTGAGAGTTCGAGGCCACCCTGAGACTCCATAGTGAATTTCAGGTCAGCCTAAGCTGGAGTGAGACCTTACCTCGAAAAACCAAAACTAAATAAATAAATAACACTAGCTATAATATTAGTTTTCAATGCCTGGATAGATGGCTTAGCAGTTAAGGCATTTGTCTGCAAAGCCAAAGAGCCCATGTTCCCCAGGACCTACGTAAGCCAGATGCACAAGAGGCACATGCCTCTGGACTTCGTTTGTAGTGGCTAAAGGCCCTGGCATGCCCATTCTCTCTTTGTCTATCTTCCTTCTCTCTGTATCTCTCTCTCTCTCTCTCTCTCTCTGCTTGCAAATAAAAAAAAAAAAAGCCTAGCTATCATATTAGTTTTCGAACAAATCCTTTTGTTGTATATAAAAAGCAATGTTAAGATAAAAATCCAGCTGGGCGTGGTGGCACACACCTTTAATCCCAGCACTCAGGAGGCAGAGGTGGAAGGATTGCCCAGAGTTTGAGGCCACCTTGAGACTACATAGTGAATTCCAGGTCAAAAACCGGAAAAAAAAAGATAAAATCTAATATTATAAAATTTGATTAAAAAGTCCTTGTTGATAAATAAATTCTTCATTGTTAAATTTTACAGCAAACAAACAAACAGAAAAAGCATGCTCTAGGCTAAAATGTTTCATAAAATAAAAACAGAAATAAAGAAGTCAACTCTGTAACTGTGTTATAAAAAAAAAAGGTTTAGAAATTATATTTATTTAATGGGATTTGCTCCCCTAAAATATTTTCTTGGTGAAAATGAATTATTAGTATTATTCTATTTAAAAAATTATAAACCAAGAGTCCAAAGACCTTCAGATCAGTATTTGTATCATTTGGAACTCAATGCAGAAAAAGAAAACAAGTGGGCTGGAGAGATGGTTTAGTGGTTAAGGTGCCTGTCTGTAAAGCCTAAGGACCCAGGTTTGATTCTCCAGGACCCACATAAGCCAGATGCACAAGGCAGCACATGCATCTGGAGTTTGTTTGCAGTGGCTCGAGGCCCTGGTGTGCCCATTCTCTCTCTGTCTGTTTGCCTCTTTTTCTGTCTGTCTAAAATAAATAAAATAAAATAAATTTAAAAAATAAATTTAAGCCAGGCATGGTGGTGCATGCCTTGAATCCCAGCACTCGGGAGGCAGAGGTAAGAGGATCACTGTGAGTCCAAGGTCAGCCTGAGACTAATTCCAGGTCAGTCTGGACTAGACTAGGCTCTACCTCAAAAAACAAAACAAATAAATAATTTTTTTCATTTATTTATTTATTTGTTTTGGTTTTTTTTTTTTTTTTGTTTGTTTGTTTTTCAAAGTAGGGTCTCACTCTGGCTCAGGCTGACCTGGAATTCACTATGTCTCAGGGTGGCCTTGAACTCTCGGTGATCCTCCTACCTCTGCCTCCCTAGTGCTGGGATTAAAGGCGTGCGCCACCACGCCCGGCTTAATATTTTTTTTTTCTTAATTAAGAAAATAAGTGCTCTAGGTACTTCTAGCAGAATCAGGTGTACTGCAGAGAGGGACTTAGACAGAGGAGCTGAGGTCAGAAGCCAGCACTAAATTTTCCGTTCCAATCCAGAGGCGAGACAGCTGCAAAAAGTGGCAGCTGCTCCCACCCACGACTCTGCCCAGCACAGGGCGGGGAGGACAGCCCAGCACCCCAAGATTCCTTCTGAAGACTCCTGTGATCCAGAGCTAGAAGGGCAGGGCCTTGACTTTGCTTCCAAATCTTCTTGCTTGTGAATATTTATATCAGCTTTATTTGTAAGAGCAAAGAAATTAAAACCAAAATACCCCTTGATAGGTGAATAGTTAAACAAACGGTGGTCTAATAAAAAAGAGGATGGTCATCACAGAAAAAAAAAAATTGCCACAGAGTCTCACTCATCTACAGCACCTAACTTGAATCTACCCAAGATACCTTACACACCCAGCAAGCATCTCGTGGACTAGACACTAGGATGGGTGGGGAGGGATAGGAGGGCAACAAAGGGGTGGGAAACACAAATCTCGACCCAAACGGCAATGGTACCATAAAATTCTACTTCCTAAAAGGCAGACCAAATGGATGAACCTTCACCAGGCCCTTACAGGGAAGACCTGAACCACAAGACTCTGGAGAGGGTATGATGAAGACTAACCTTAATCTTCTACAGCTCCCCTCCCTCCATCCCTCCCTCCCTCTCTCTTTCTCCCTCTCTCTCTCTCTCTCTTCTCTCTAACTCTTGTATATTAGTTATCTTTTTCCTCCTTTTATTAGTGACCACTGACCTGTAACTCCCAGTACCAGCATGTGGCTATCATCCACAATGAGCTTTTGATCAGAGAGACTACAAGGTTCCCTAAAAGAAAGACAGATTTCTGTCAGAGTACTTGATGAACCACCAAAGGTTAGTGGTAAGACCCTACTGCTGAAGATACCTTATGTGGTTGACACATAAAATGGAATGGCCTGGCTGGAAGTTGGAAGAGAGTCAGTCCCCAGACAGTCAGCGCGTCTAGTGCCAGAAGGTGCTACATGGGTGACTGGTGGAAAATGACCAATATCTGTCCAAGAAACTCATATTCTAACCTACTTAGCAGCAAATAACCTGTTGTGATGCCCACACAAGTGCAATAGTGGCACACAGCCATGGTGGGGAACCAACTGCTCTTGATTTGGCTAACTGATCCCCTCAGTGGTATGGGACCTATAGCTGGAGCTGGGAAACAAGTCAGAACCATATTCAAACATAAGCCCACTCTCCATTATCAAGCTACCATCAATCGTGGGCTACAAGAGGGCCTACACCTATTAAATTCTCTATAAAAAAAAAGTAAGGGTTATCTCATTTGTCCTGGTGCTAACTTACTCTCCGTTGGAGAATCTGCTTCTCTTTCTCAGATAGATGTAGATCCTAAGGAGAGAGATACCCCATCATACCCCAAAAAGGCCCCCTCTGAAACTAAGAAAAATTGGCAAAACAAGCAAGGGTGCTGTTTTCTTGGTGAACCTGGTACCAACATAAGGGTGAAGGAGATCAACACAGAGAAAAATCAACTCCTACCAAATCAGAGGGCCAGAGAACCAGAGCCCCCCAACACCTCATCACTGAAGCAGACCAAAAATGAACCCAACATGGCTCAGGAAAATTTTGCGGAAGAGGGGGCAGAAAGAATGTCAGAGCCACATGTTGGGTCATGATACGCAGAGACATTTATCTTACCCATAACTGTGGGTTAACTCCACAATGCATGACCCATATGCCTCAACAAGGGGGGGCCAATGGGTAGGGGGTAGGTCACGGATGAGCCTAATTATGGTATCAAACTGACTGTATTTGCTGAATATAAATTAATAAATAAAAAAAAATGTAATCTTAAAAAAAAAGAGGATGGTCAAAAACTTGGATGGGCCTCCAGGGTATTATCTGGAGTGGAGTGGCAAAATGTGTGCTCAAAGATCTTCACCTCTGGCTCTCCTACCATTGAGAATATTCTAGATCCAATTCCTTCTGGGTTAAGAGGAAATTTTGCTCCCGAACCTTTTGCAAGTTCTGTTACCCCGGTCACGAGGAGGGTGGCCTGGCTGAAGGCTGGCGAGGCCCACATGTGCTTATATACCGTGTGGCTTGGGGAAGGTAAGAGCCTCGAGCATGCAGCTGATGTGTGGCTGGCAGGAGAGCTAAGTACAGGCCAGGATGGTAACTGACGGGCCTCTCTACTGGCCACAGGCACCAGGAGGGCAGTACAGCGAGCCAGATGTCCGCAGCATAGGACTTAGTGAGCGCGCTCAGTGAGCAGCGTCAGAGAGTCGTCTGGCCTACGTTCCCTGGGTGTGTGGCATTGCAGGGGTGACTCCAATCCCTTCCTTCCCTGCACAAATTCAGCCCTTTGTTAGAGTTAATCCACCTCCCAATACCACTTTCTGCTTTTTTTTTCCTTCTTGTTTTGGCTGTAATTTCCTAAAGCTCCAACAAGTAAACGCTTTTTGTAATCTCCCAGACTTTCAAAGCCATCCAACCAGTTAGCTGTGCTGGCTGCCACGGCACCGGGAGACAGTTTGGATTTGTCCAAGCATAACAGCTCTCTGAGGGGACCCCACAAGTGGCCATCCTCTGGCCCAGGTCCATGGTCCTCAATGATCCCATGTCACAAGATGCCTGGTATCTTTGAGGAAAACTTATTCACTTGAACCCTGAAAGGTAAAATACACCATTAACAGTGATGCAAGGAACCAAGCTTGCTAAAGTCATTTTCATCTGGTACCTCTGTGAATGAGTATATTATACCCATTTTACAGATGAGTCTTACACAGACACAAAATAGACCAGCTGAGATTTATGCTTAAGTCTTCATCTTCCAAGACTAGCAGTTTTCCCATTTCACCACATGGCCAACTCATTTGATGGCCCTTGTTGCCTTGCTCTCTTTGAGGCTCTCCATGGAAGATTGTTCTACAGTTTATGCCAAAACAATGATACTTTTCTTTGGCATGTGTGTGTGCTTGCAAATGTGCACATGTGTGTACACGTGTGTGTGGGGGTATACATGTGTGTGGAAGCTGGAGGCCCATCTTGGTGGTCATTCTTAGGTATGCTGTCCACCTCTTTTTGAGACAGAGTCTCTCACTGGCCTGGATCTTACCAATTAGGCCAGCAAGCTCCAGGGGTTGGTCAGTGTCCACATGACCTGTGCTGGGATTACAGGTGTGAGCCATTGTGCCTGACATTTTTTTCTTGTGAAGAAAGCACTTTACCAATTGAGCTATTTATCCAGTTCCTAAATAGAGCTGCTTTTGATGGGGACAGGTAGGAAACTGGATGGGCTGACGTAAAAGAAGCAAACTTGGAGGTTTGGGAGATAGCTCAGTGGTTAAAGGCACTTGTTTGCAAAGCCTGATAGCCTGGCTTTGATACCCCAGTACTCACATAAAGCCAGATGCACAGAGTGGTGCATGCGTTTAAAGTTCATTGTGGCAGGAGGACCTAGTGCATCCATTCTCTCTATCTCTTCTCTCTCTCTTATAAGTAAAAGTTTTGTTAAAAAAAAGAAGTAAACTTAAGCTGGGTGTGGTGGCGCACGCCTTTAATCCCAGCACTTGGGAGACAGAAGTTGGAGGATTGCCGTGAGTTTGAGGCCACCCCGAGACTACATAGTGAGTTCTAGGTCAGCCTGGGCTAGAGTGAGACCCTACCTCAAAAACAACAACAACAAAAAGAAGAAGAAGGAGGAGGAGGAAAAGGAGGAGGAGGAGAAGAAGCAGCAGCAAACTTGACTGTCTCCATCAAACTCGGCTATATGGTTACATCATTTGTGGTAGGCAGAGTTCAACAAACAGAGGGGAGAAAAAGATGCCTGCCATTGCCTAGGGAAATAAAGGTGTGGCCGGTTGTCCTGGGGACAGCGGTCAGGGTGTCTGCCAGCTCTAGACACCTCCGGACCACCGCACATCATACTGCTTCAGTAAGTGCTTCAAGGCCTCTCATGGAAGGCTTCCACCTGCTTGCTCAGCTTCCTTGCCAGGCAGTTCACTCCCTTGCCCAAATCTACTCTTCTCCTTGCTATAATCTTCATTAATATTCTGGTCTGAGCCGCGTCCTGTGAGGAGGCAGCAGGAAGCTCTGGCTGGATTAGCCAGGCATCGTGAAACTCTCGGGGACAAAGATATCCAAATCTTGCAGGTGTGGGCTGAATCCCAAGTCTGCTTGGCAAGAGGACAGCCCCAGAGGTTTCCAGGGATACATACATTTTCTCCTCCCCTTCATATCTTCCCTTGTTGTTTTAAAAGCCATTTGAAGGCTGGGGAGATGGCTCAGTAGTTAAGGCTCTTGCCTGCAAAGCATAAAGACCCGAGTTCGATTCCCTGGTACACACGTAAAGCCAGATACAGGAGGTGGTGCATGTGTCTGGAGTTGGTTTGTAGTGGCTAGAGGCCCTGGCATGCCTATTCCCTATCTATCTATTTTTTCTTTCTATCTATCTATCTATCTATCTATCTATCTATCTATCTATCTATCTATCTATCTATCTATCTATCATCATCATCATCTATCTGCCTACCTATCTACCTCTTTCTCTCTCTCAAATAAATAAATAAATAAAACATTAAAAAAAATAAAAACAAGCCTGGCATGGTGGTCCACACCTTTAATCCCAGCACTTGGGAGGCAGAGGTAGGAGGATCACCATGAGTTTGAGTCTACTCTGAGACTACATAATGAATCCCAGGTCAGCCTGAGCTAGGGTGAGACCCTACCTTGAAAAACAAAACAAAACAATAATAAATAAATAAATATAAAAGCCATTTGACCATTGTCATGAAAAACATTTGGCATTTCCCATCCCTCCGTTTCTTTTCTTTTTTTTTTCTGTTTTTTTGAGATAGGGTCTCACTCTAGCACAGGCTGACCTGGAATTCACTATGGAGTCTCAGGGTGGCCTCGAACTCATGGCAATCCTCTTACCTCTGCCTCCTGAGTGCTGGGATTAAAGGCATGTGCCACCACACCTGGCTACCACCCCTCCTTTTCTATGCATAGTCTGAGCTGGAGGGGTGGCTAGTGCCTGTGAGGGAGATACTCCTAAGATTTACCACCCTCACACCCTAGGCCCTGCCTTTGGTGCTCATAGCAGTGTGGGCTCTTTGTTTCTTCTGGAGTTGGCTTCATTATCTACACAAGTGGCATAATACTAATTCATGGAGTTGTTAAAGGATCGAGCGGCTCACTTGCAAGAATGCCTGGTAAACGTAGTGTGAGCTCAAATGTGTGGCATGGCGGTTGTGATCATAATGACAAGATAATGACACAGGATGATGAGGGGAAGATATTGGTATGGAGTGCTGCTGCTGCTGCTGAAGATAAGGAAGAAGAGAAATGTGATGAGAATGCTCAGAGTTGCAGGATCGTTCTCAGGTTGACTTTGATGGTTGGAGAGCTGGCGGAGGTGCAGAGCGGTGGCGGTCCCTCCAGCTCAGATCGGCACCAGGGAGGAGAGCCTGACTTTCTTGACCATGGCACGGGGGTACCCTTGACCTTCACAGTATCACTTTGTTCCTGCCTCCTGAGAGAGTCTACGGGGGTCTCCGATTCACCTAAGCAAGGTCAAATGGAAAACCCAAAGTCATATGGACTAGAAAATAATGGTACAACTTTAAGTGAGGTGTTTCTGATTTGATAAATTCTTTTTTGAAAAAAATATTTTATTTAGTTATTGGAGAGAGAGAGTAGGAGAGAATGAGTGTGCCAGGGCCTTCAGTCATACAAATGAACTCCAGACACATGCACCACCCTGTGCATCTGGTTTTCGTGGGTACTGGGAATCGAACCTGAGTCCTTAGGCTTCACAGGCAAGCATATTAACTACTAAGCCATGTCTCCAGGCCCTGATTTGATAAATTCTTAATCTTCGTATTCATCTCTTTATATAAGGAAGACTGTTACCATCCCAGCAGAAGTAAGCATAAGGGGAGTAAGGAGCTGATTGTCATGCTGTACCCTGTGACCCCAGCACTCTGGAGTTGGAGGCAAGAGGATCTGCAAGTTTGCATCCAACATGGGCTAAGTTCAAGGCCAGCCTGAGCTATACAGCCAGATTCTGTCTCAAAGAAACAAACACATTTGAAAAGAAAGGGGCAGAGGGCTGGAGAGATGGCTTAGCGGTTAAGCGCTTGCCTGTGAAGCCTAAGGACCCCGGTTCGAGGCTCGGTTCCCCAGGTCCCACGTTAGCCAGATGCACAAGGGGGCGCACACGTCTGGAGTTCGTTTGCAGAGGCTGGAAGCCCTGGCGCGCCCATTCTCTCTCTCTCCCTCTATCTGTCTTTCTCTCTATGTCTGTCGCTCTCAAATAAATAAATAAATAAATAAATAAATAAATAAATAAATAAATAAATAAATAAAAAAGAAAGGAGCAGAGACAGCATCACCAGGCTGTCCAGAAGCCATATAAACACTGTCACGAGTGTAGTCTTGTGGCCAGTTGAACTCAATGACCCTGAGTCCCTGTTAGTGCTGTGATATCAGAACACATACATGTGTGCACTATTACCTGTATTCTCCAGAGTGGAAAATCGTTTCATCTTATTTGTCAACGTGAAATGGTGCTTAAGACTAAGGTCCCAGGTGTAGGCCCCACTGTTACCTTTTTTATCGACAAAGGTCCACAGAGGGACAGGAACCTGTGCAAGTGAGTTAGACGTGAGCACCAGGTGCAGGACTCAGCTGTCCAGACACATCAGTCTTCTCTGAGAGACAAGCCTTCACTTGTGAATGCCAGTGTGTTCAACCCGCATGCCTCTCTCAAGACAGTTCCTCCACATTTGCCCAAATCATGGGCAAATTGGTCTCATCTGCTTCTAATAGCTCATCATGGGCCTGGCTCCTTCTTCAGAACCAACCAGAACCCTGGGAAAGACACTACCGGTAGTGTGCATGGGCATGCCTTGTGATGACATCTCCCTCCGTGATGTTATTGGCACCTCAAGCGCAGCTCGGGGACATGGGCAGGGCACAGATAATTATCTCTTGTTTTCAGAGATGGAGTAACACGGTTCGCTGGGTTTCTGGAACAGTCGCTACCCTCCGTGGACCTCAGTTTCTTCACCTGCACTCTAAGGTGTTCTCCCATTTCTAGTCTAGAATTTAGCCAAGGTCACATAGGTAGTTAGAAGTAAAGTCAAAACCAGAACAGAGACCTTGAAGACCCTATACAAATTCTCTTCTTTTTTCAAAAATTTATTTACTTATTTATTTGACAGAGAAAGGTGGGGGATTGAGAGAGAGAGAGAATGGGCACACCAGGGCCTCCAGCCATTGCAAACGAACTCCAGACGCGTGTGCCCTTGAGCATCTGGCTAATGTGGGTCCTGGAGAATCGAACCTGGGTCCTTTGGCTTTGCAGGCAAACGCCTTGACCACTAAGCCATTTCTCCAGCCCCACATTCTCTGCTTAATACGAGTTGCATAGCTTCGTAATGGCTGCTGTGACAAAGCACTATGAAATTGGTGCCTTAAAACAAAAGAGCACTGGTCTCTCATAGTAATGGAGGTTGGGAGTCTGAAATCACATGTTGAGGGCCATGCATTCTCCAGAGCCTGTGTCAGGGGGGTCCCTTCCTGACCTGGCTCTATTTTCTGGTACCCCAGGCATTCAGGATTTGAGCCACATCAGCTCCAATGTCTGTTTCCACCTACCTGGCCATCTTCACTCTGTGTTTGTCTGTTTTCCACAGTCTTCTCTTCTCTGTGCCTCTGTGTCTAGATTTTCTCTTCTTCTAGGGACACTAGTCTTACTGAATTTGCCCAAACCTTATGACATCAGCTTAACTTGATGACACCTGCAGAGACCCTAATCCAAATAAGGTTACATTCATAAGTACGAGGACTTCAATAGATATTTGGGGGGAGGGCAATTAAACTCAACAACAACAAAAAAAATCTAACCTTCTTTTGGTTTTTCAAGGTTGTATCTTGCTCTAGCCCAGGCTGACCTGGAATAGTCTCAGGGAGGCCTCTAACTCACCGCAATCCTCCTACTTCTGCCTCCCAAGTGCTAGGATTAAAGGTGTGGATCTCCACGCCCAGCTAAAAATCTAACCTTTTCCACATTCGTATGCGTGCATGTGTATTCTCATGTGTGTGCATGTGGATGCCAGAGGTTGGCATCAGGTGTCTTCCTCAATCAAACTCCAGTCTTCACATTTGTATGGCAAGTGCTTTATCCAGTGAGCTATCTCCCCAGCCCTGATATCTAAGGTAAGAGAGAAAGGAGAGAGAAATGCCTACATTCCCTTAGGCCACACTGGTTAGCACGGACCAGCTCACTTAAGATGCACATGCAATAGTTTACTATTGATAAATTATCTCCTTTGGACGGAGAGACGACTGAACAGAGACATTGAATGACTTTCTTCAGGTCAAACAAGTCCTCAGCCAGTTCCTGACCCCTGCCTAGCAGGCTCGAGGCTGAACTCTTAGCCACCAGGCAATGCCGCCTCTGCAGCATGTGGACCTGTGGCCTCCGTTCTTGTGGTTTCCCATGGGGGTGGCTGTAAAGAGGGCTGTGTTTGTGTGGTGAAGAAGAGCAAACACTGTTGGTAATTTTGTTTTCTCAGCTGAAACGCCAACACAAGGTGAGTTGATATTGAGTCTAGCGTCCCCTCCTCAGCTCCCCGAGTTGACTGTGGTTTCCCACAGCAGCCTGCGGCCCAGGGTGAGGTCACTGGCAGGAGTGGGCATGATGTGAGTCCCAAGGACTAAGGAACACCGAGAACTTCACTTGAACGTCAGGCTTGGGGACTGGAAAGTATAAAGTGCCTGGGCCAGCCCACCTTACCCAGCTGAGATCCCTTGAGAAACTCAAGGTGGATGAGGGTGTGAGAGAGCCTGGGCATTCAGAAAGCCCTGTGAAGGAGTCCCTTACTCGTTGGCAGCTGGTTGTGTGACCTCAGGCAAGTAGTCCACATTCTCTGAGCCTCAGCTATCTCTGCAGTCCCCACTTCATAGAGCTGTGGTTAAGGCCACAGGAACAAGGCATGTCTAGGGCTTAGCCCAGTGCTGGCCCAGAGGAGGTGACGTGACTTCTCACAAATGGCGAATGATGTGGCTGATCTGGGGTGTGCTGGGAAGTAGGAAGAAACAGAATTCTTATGTCACCAGAAATTTACAGAATTTAAAGCAAACACAGATATACAGATTGGACTAAAGCTAAGTCTTGGGGTAACCGGGAAGGAAACAGAAGGCCCATGGGGAAATGGAGCCCTGACAAAGACTTGAAGGAGCGCAGGATGGAGGATGTGCATCAGGAAGGCCTATAAGGCCAACCACTTCCAGGTTCTAGAGCCTTCCACTGTTGTAGTAGGCCCGCTAGGGAGCATATCCCAGACCTGTCTTGAGATGGCTAAGCTCCTCCTCTTTCTTCTCCCTTACCTACAAATCAAGTGTGTCTCCCCTTGGAGACACACACACACACACACACACACACACACACACACACACACACATTTTCTGTACCACTTTTTGTTTGAAGAATCACGAAGCCTGGGTTTTCCCTGGGAAGGGCCTGTCAGTCAAGAAGTGTGTTACCCAGAGCTAATGAGTAACTCCAGAGAGATCAAAAGATAGAAGTGATGCCTTTTATTAAGCTCACAGATTTATTATAAGTGAGTCGGCAGGACCACACAGGTCTCTGGTCCCAGCCCAGGGAAGCAGAGTGTGTGTGTGGTCTCTAGTAGTGGCAAGGCAGCGAGACAGCGGGTGTGAGCCTAATAAAGGCTATAATTGGCACCTCTCTTCCAGCAAAACCCACCGACCATCTTCTCCCCACCACCTCCTTGCCTTGGGGGTGGGGAAGTTTGCTGCCAGGAGAAGCTCCTCTCTCTAGGCCAGCTCCTGCAGGAGGGCTGAAGTGATCGGCATTCCCTGACGTCCAGTGTCTCCTTAACTGAAGGCCAGCAGTAGAATGGCCTTTCCTCCCAGGAGACCAGCCAGTGGGATGATCAGAAAGAACATTTTCAAGAAGAGCTCTGGTTGGTTCTAGGCATTCAATTACATACTCATTTTCAACATAGGGAAACAAGGAAGTTGAGTCATTTCCATAAACGTGTATCTGGTTCCTATTAGTGCTATTATTTCCTTATAGTAAATTTTGTAAATATCTGTTCCCGTAGTGTCTTTTTTTAACAGCTGTAAATAGTTGGCTTCAAATTCCCACAGTCCCCAAAATTCCAAAAGGAACCTGATGGTATGAGTCCGGGCATCTCTACTGAAAGGTGGTGGACAAGCAACTGGCCACTGCTTTGGGGTTTTGACAAGATGGGTTCAGTATCTGGGGTCCGCTAGCTGTATTTTGACCCAAACAGGACACCAGACTTAAAGCTGACCTCTAGGAAGACAGCCAGGATCATCCCTGATGACATACCTAACCTCTGGCAGGTGAAGGCACGATGCCACCTCACTTTTGTCATCTGTACAATGACATGGTAGAGCCACTTGGCCACCTCCGTTTTGTCATCTGTACAATGAGATGGTAGAGCCATTCAAGTTGAGCCCTTCCTTGTTTTTCTGGCTCTGTTCTGAAGCTGAGCCAATGAGCAAGGGCGCGAGTAAGTCCCGTGTCTAATCCGCGGCCCTCCATCATGACTCCAGCCCGTCTTCACTACCGTCCTTCAACGCCTCCCCGGTGCACTTTCTCCTAGAGTCCTATCTCCCATCTAGCATCACCTCCAAGCTGCTTTGGCAAGCCCACCTGCCTGATAATTCCCCCAACATTCCTTGGCAGGCTCCTCTTTCTCCTCCTTGGCCAAGATTTAAGAGCCCAGAGCAGCCGTGAGCTCATGCGCTGCTCTGGGCTCATTACTTCAGAAAGACAACCTCGTGTGTGAAGGTGCGATTAATTGCTGTGGCAAGGAATTGAATCTAAATTTAATATCCTGAGACAACTTTAAAAAAAATTACCTCCAGTCTGGGAGGTTTGACTTTAAAGACTGTTACTCTCTCTGCTTTAGGATTTTGCAATTATGGCCAAAAACAAAAAACAAAACAAAACAAAACAAAAAAAACACCAGTAATGGTGCTTTAAATAAGTTGCTTTTAAAAGTTTTATTTATTTATTTCAGAGAGATAGAGAGGTATATATAGAGAGAATGGGCATGCCAGGGTCTCTAGCCACTGCAAATGAACTCCAGATACATGAGCCACTTGCGCATCTGGCTTATATGCATCATGGAGAGTTGAGCCTGGGACCTTTGGCTTTGCAGGCAAGTGCCCTAACTGCTAAGCCATCTCTCCAGCCTGCAGTGTGTGTGTGTGTGTGTGTGTGTGTGTGTGTGTGTGTTTGAGAAAGGATCTGACTAGCTCAGGCTGTTCTTGTTGCAATCCTCCTGCCTCAGCCTGAGTGCTGGCATTACAGGCATGTACCACCACAACCAGCCTCTACTGGTTTTGATTGGCTGAGGAGCAGGAGGGGCTCCCCTGGACCCCTCATATCTGTTAATGCTTTTAAACATCAGGACAACTGAGGCTATTATTCCCACTCCACAGGTGAAAGGACCTGGAAGGGAAGGCCTACAGTCAATGGCAAAGTGGGAGAATGGATTTGGAAGCAGACCTGTTTGACTCAAAGCACCATGTTCTCTCATGGTGCCCACTGCTTTATCCACCAGGGCTCGGGGTCTGCAAATAGAAATTGAAGGGAATCAGCTCATGGTGACGACAAGCAGTGAGTCCTGTCTTGATCATACCTTCCCGTGCCTTATCTTTTGTTTCATCCCAAGATTAGGACATTTGAAAATCTTTAGACTTTGGGGAAAATTACTTAACATTTTAAATCTTTAAGAAAAATAAAGCACAAGCATTGTAATTAGCAAGAAATGATCCTGGGGGTGTAGTGATGTCTCAGTGGTTAAGCACTTGCCTGCAAAGCTTAAAGACCAGGACTTGATTCCCGGGTTCAATTCCCCAGTACCCAGGAAAAGTCAGATGCACAGTGATACATGCATTTGGAGTTCTGTTTGCAGCTGCTGGAGGCCTGGGCACACTTTCTCTCTCTTTCTCTGTCTCTCTCTCTCTCTCTTTGTGCTTGCAAATGAAGTGTGTATATATATACATATATACATATATATATATATATATAGTTTTTATATATCATTTATATCACTTATATATATACATATAAATGATCCTTTCTTTACCACATAGCAATAGGAAGGAAATTTTGCTAGACATATAGTTTATAGAGGAGAATTTTTTTCTCAAGTAAAATTTCTAAGTTGGGCATGGTGGCTCTTGCCTGTAATTCCAGCACTTGTGAGGATGAGGTAAGAGAATCTCTATGAATTTGAGGCCAGCTTGGGCTACAAGAGTGAGTTCAAGTCAGCCTGAGCTAGAGTGAAATGCTGCCTTAAATATATACACATACGAGCTGGCCGTGGTGGCGCACGCCTTTAATCCCAGCACTCGGTAGGCAGAGGTAGGAGGATCACCATGAATTCAAGGCCACCCTGAAGCTACATAGTGATTTACAGGTCAGCCTGGACTAGAATGAGGCCCTACCTTGGGAAAGAAAAACAAACAAACAAACAAACAAAAAAAATATATATATATATATATATATATACACACACACACACATATACAAGTGCCATGGTGGCACATGCTTTTAATCCTAGCACTCAGGAGGAAGAGTTCGGAGGATCACTATGAGTTCAAGGCCAGCCTGAGACAACATAGTGAATTCCAGGTCAGCCTGGGCTACAGTGAGACCCTACCTCAAAAAACTACACACACACACACAACCTATCCTTGGGGATGGGGATATAGTTCAGTCAGTAAAATGCTTTCCTTGCAAGTATGGGAATATGAGTTTAATATCCAGAGCCCACATGAAAGGAAAAAACAAACAAACAAAAAAACCAGGCACAGTGGTGTGTACTTGTCATCCAGTGCTGGGAGGTGGAGACAGCTGGATGCCTGGGGCTCACTGGCCAGCAGTCTAGCCTACTTAGCAAGTTCCAGTCCAGTGAGAGACTCCAACTTAAACAAAAAAGTGTTCAGGGCCTGAGGAACAACACCTGAAGTTGTCCTCTGGCCTACATACATGCTTGCATGCACACACACACACGCATACTGGCACACACACAACTATGCATGCACACACAGAAATCATATAATTTGAGCCGAGGATGCAGCTCAGTTGGTAGAGTGTTTAACTTGCATGCATGAAGCCCTGAGTTCTGTGCCAGCACTACATGAACGGGGCAAGGTGATGCATGCCTGTAATCCCAGCACTTGGGAGGAGGTTGTAGGAAGATCAGAAATTCAAGGTGATTCTCAGCAACAGAGGAAGTTTGAGTAAAATCCCTCAAGAAATTATATTGAAGTACACTGCAGAGCTAAAATTTCTCCCATACCTGTCTTGCCACCATCATGTACCCCATTCTTAATATATTCATTTATTTGAAAGAGAGAGAGAGAGAAAATGGGCATGCCTGGGCTCCTAGCCACTGCAAATGAACTCCAGACACATGAATCACCATGTGCAACTGGCTTATGTGGATTCTGAGGTAGGGTCTCACCCTAGCCCAGGCAGACCTAGAATTCACTGTGGAGTCTCAGGATGGCCTCGAACTCACAGCAATCTTCTACCTCTGCCTCCCGAGGGCTGGGATTAAAGGCATGCACCACCATGCCTGGCCTCTCCGGCCCAATTTTTAAAAGTATTTTATTTATTTAAAAACTTCTGGCTTTTCCTTAAGAAAGGTGAGCATATGATTAAGGAAGAATTACTTGAATGCTAATACAAATATAAGTATTTGTTAACAAACAAGCAAGATGGATGCTAAATATGTGTGTTGCCAGATAAAATTTGAACATCATAGAATGGTGGTGTGGGGAAGAAGCAGAAGGCAAGAGGAAGGAACCACAGAGACCTCTTTGGGTGGTTTCAGCTTAATTTAGGTTCAAGGTCAACAAAGTTTAGTCTATAGTCAAATTTGGCCCACCATCTGTTTTTCAGTGCTGTATGAGCTAAAAAGAACTTTTGCATAGTTAACCATTGAAAAAAGTTATAATAAAAATATTTTGTGCCACACAAAAATTAAATGAAATTCAAATTTCAATGTTTATAAATAAAGTTTTATTGGAACATTGCCATGCTCATTCAATTATGGAAGCTGCTGCTAGAGTCTGCACTGGAGGAGACAGTTCTCATGTCACAGAATGCTGTGATTGGCATTGCCTTCAAAGTGCCATGTGTCTACCATCTTAGCTCCTATACCCATGGGCAGTGGCACAGGGAGATGGGTGCGAGGGGAGAGGACAGCCCTCCTGGCATTGTAGCTTCAGAAACAAGGGTGGCTTGTGAGCCTTCTGGGAGCCACCCTCTTAGCTGCTCTTCTGCAGCCTGGGTTGGCTGGTCCATCTTCTCTTCAGCTTGATTAACGTCCTAAGAGCCCCGTCTTTGTACACTCATGGCTCCTGCTACTTTTGTGCATGCCTGAGTGTGTGTGCATACATGTGTGTGTATGTGCATGTGGAGGCCAGAGAACAGTCTTGGGTGTCACCTTCAAGTGCTTTCCACCCCCTTTTACTTATTTTTATTTATTTTCCAGGTGACGGAGACAGAGAGAATAGAGAAGAGAAAGGAAGACAAGAGAAGAGAGAGAGAATGGGTGAGCCAGGGCTTCTAGCAGCTGCAAAAGAACTCCAGATGCATGTGCCATATTGTGCATCCAGCTTTACATGGGTACTGGGGAATCAAACCAGGGTAATTAGGTTTTGCAGGCAAGTGACTTAACCACTCAGTACCCTCTCTAGCCCTCCCCCTTTTTGAGCCAGGGTCTCATTGACCTGGATGTCACCAATTAGGCTAAACTGCCTGGTCAGTGAACCTCAAGCATCCACCTGCTCGGATTATAGGTGCTCGTCACCACGACCAGCTTTCTATGCGGGTTCTGGGGATCACACTCATGCCCTTAAGTTTGCATGGCAAGCACTTTACTGACTGAGCTATGTCCTCGGGCCCTCTTTCTTCTTCTTAAAGATCTTGTGCTCCTTCTGATGGCCCAGTGACCTCGGTGTCGGGGATGTTCTTGCTCATCCGCTGTGGAGCTCTTCTGCTGAACCTACTTTCTCTCACCCTCCACGGTCCACGACCCTGCAGGCAAGTTTCACCTTCACACTCACATATCTTTCCTGGGCAACTTCAGCTCCCAGGAATTCAAACATCTCTCTTCGATGGATGGCTCCAGAGTCTGAATCCTCGGGCCTGGACTTGCTGTAGAACTACCAATGTGTACTTCCACTGTGTTTGTTCGTGTGCTCATTGGTTATACATTGAGACAGTCTGGCTCCAGCACTGCGCTGTGGACTGCATACAGTGGTGCTCAGGAAGACGTTAGTCCAGTCCTAGGAGAACAGATTGAGTCAAAGGAATGATTGCAAAAAGCTGACTCCCCACTTTGACCAGTGCCCTAGAGCAGAGAGCACAGTGCTATGAGATTACAGCGAGGGGACAGAATGCAACACAGAGTAGTCAAGCCACCTGACCAAGGAAGGGAGGAGATATTCTGAAATGCTGTGGGAAAGAGACCACTGAATGACCACATGCAGGCTTCATTTCATTAGCTACTGTGTTGTAGCTGTAAATGGAAGAAACCCAGCTCGAGTTAGCTTAAGAAAGATGGAGTCAGGTATAGTAGCTCACAACTGTAGTCTCAGCACTTAGGAGGCTGAAGCAGGAGGGTTGCAATGAAGTTGAGGCTAGCATGAGCTACCTAGCGAGTTCCAGGCCAGCTTGGGCTGCAATTTAAAACCCCATCTCAAAAAAAAAAAAGAAGAAGAAAGAAAGAAAGAAAGAAAGAAGGAAGGAAGGAAGGAAGGAAAAGGAAAGAAAAGAAAGGAAAAGAAAAGAAAGCAACAACAAAAATAGAAGTGAGAAGCCAGGCATACAGTACGTTTGCCTATAATCCTAGACTTTGGAGATGGAGTAGGAGGATTAGAAGGTCCAGGCCAGTCTCAGGTACACACATACGAGTTTGAGCCCTATTTGGAATACAAGAAACTCTTGTCTAAAAAATAAACCAGGGCTGGAGACATGGTTTAGCTTGCCTGCCTGCGAAGCCTGAGGACCCAGGTTCAATTCCCCAGGACCCATGTAAGCCAGATGCACAAGATGGCGCATGCATCTGGACTTTGTCTGCAGTGGCTGAAGGCCCTGGTGTGCCCATCCTCTCCCTCTCTCAAATAAATAAATAAAATATTTTTTTGAAATAACAAACAAATTAAGGAAATAAATGTTAAGTTTTAGAAAGAAGAAAAGGTATCCACTTGACTGGATTGAATAGCCCCTTGGGGAATACAGTCACCTCTGAGTCCATAAGGGCAGTTCCAGAGATGACCTAATGAATGAGTCAGTCTGCTGGTGGATTCAGAATCCGAGTAAACTCCTGGCAGGAGCTGTGGACGGTTGGGCCTGGTTGGAGTAAAATGGCCTCTAGGTTGTGTTCTTGGGATTATAGCTTGTCCTTGCGCCTTCTTGATAAGATTCTACTCACCCTCTTGTCTGCCATGATGTGGGCTGCTCCATCAAGCCCACCTCACCATGATGGACTAAAACCTCTAAAATGAATTTTCTTTTCTCTCTTAAAAAAAAAAGAAGAGGGCTGGAGAGATGGCTTAGCGGTTAAGCGCTTGCCTGTGAAGCCTAACGACCCCGGTTCGAGGCTTGATTCCCCAGGACCTACGTTAGTCAGAAGCACAAGGGGGCGCATGCGTCTGGAGTTTGTTTGCAGTGGCTGGAGGCTCTGGTGCACCCATTCTCTCCCTCTCTCTCTCTCTCTCTCTCTCTCTCTCTGCCTCTTTCTCTGTCTGTCACTCTCAAATAAATAAATTTTAAAAAAAATTTTTAAAAAAAGAGCCAGGCCTTCAATCCAGCACATGGGAGACAGAGGTCAGAGGATTGCCATGAGTTCAAGGCCATCCTGAAACTACATAGTTAATTCCAAGTCAGCCTGGGCTAGAACAAGAACCTACCTCAAAGAAAAAAAAAAAAAAAAAAGGAGGAGGAGGAGGAGGAGGAAAAGACCTGAGTTCAATTCCCCAGGACCCATGTAAAGCCAGATGCACAAGGTTGCATTTGCGTCTGGAGTTCATTTGCAGTGGCTGGAGGCCCTGCCATGCCCATTCTCTCTCTGTGTATATCTGCTATCTGCCTCTTTATCTCCCTCTCTCAAACAAATAAATAAGTAAAAACCAAAAGTTTTTTTAAAAGGAGAAAAAGAAATTTTGCTGTTATAGATGACTGGAAATTCTAAGGACAAGAAAGTTTGAGGAATGACATAATGCAATGACTCTAATTGTCACCCAGGGTTGTGTAACAAATCTCCTGACTTAACAGCTGAAGACATAACACCTTTATTGTTTCACACTTGGTCGGTGTCAAGAATCTAAGGATGACTTAGCTAGGTGACTCCAGCTCAAGATCTCTCCCAAGGGTTCTTCCAGGCATGTCTATCATATGGCCCACAGGTCACATCTGGCCCAAAATGTCTGTGAATGTAGACCAACACAAATTTTTTTTTATTAATTAAATTATTTTTTATTAACAACTTCCATGATTATAAAAAATACCCTATGGTGATACCCCCCCTCCCCTCACTTACCTCTTTGAAACTCCACTCTCCATCATACCCCCTCCCCATCTCAATCAGTCTCTCTTTTACTTTTGATGTCTTCATCTTTTCCTTCTCTTATGATGGTCTTATGCAGGTAGTATTAGGCACTGTGAGGCCATGGATATCCAGGCCATTTACAACACAAAATTTTGAACTTACTTAAAACATTATGAGGACTGGAGGGATGGCTCAGCGGTTAAGATGCTTGCCTGGAATGCCTAACAACTGGGGTTTGATTCCCCAGTACTCACAAAAAGCCAGATACACAAAGTGGTGCATACATCTGGAGTTCATTTGCAGTGGCTAGAGGCCTTGGTGCACTCATTCTCTCCTCTCTCTGCAACTAAATAAATAAAATATTTTTTAAAAAACATTATGAAGCCAGGCGTGGTGGCGCATGCCTTTAATCCCAGCACTTGGGAGGCAGAGGTAGGAGGATTATCATGAGTTCGAGGCCACCCTGAGACTCCATAGTGAATTCCAGGTCAGCCTGGGCTAGAAGGAAACCCTACCTCAAAAAATAAACAAACAAAAAACATTATGAAGTTTTTGTGATTATTGTTTGTAACTTGATCCTGCAGTTCTCAAGCATAAACTTTGTTGAGGACAATATTGTGTCACAATGTCAAAAGGTTGTACACACCTAGGCCATTGTCCAGCAGTGTGGTCATCCTGAGATTTGATCGGAGCTCAAGAACATGATTCCAGGATCAGTCATGTGTGAACTTCACAACTGCAGGGGCTGTGAGACCCAGAACCTCAACTCTTTACCATGTGGGTTTCTCCATAGCAGAGTTCTGACTTGGGGGCTGGAGAGATGGCTCAGCACTTAAGGCACTTGCTTGCAAAGCCTACTGGCCCAGGTTTGATTCCCTAGTACCCATGTAAAGCCAGACACACAAAGGGGTGCATGCATCTGGAGTTCATGGGCAGTGGAAAGAGGCCCTGGTGACCACTCTCTTTCTCTTTCTCTCTCTCACCCTACATAAGTAAGTAAATAAAAATATTTGAGAAAAGAGTTCCAAAGGGAATTGAGCTGATTGTGTGTGAGAGAGACAGAGCCTCTGAATGAAGCTGCAGTCTTTCAAGATCACACATTGGCATGGACACCAGGAAGTGGGAGATGACTTCAGAGGTTGTCTGCCGTCAGCTCCACCCATACTTCTAAATTTCTCCTGGCCTTGACTTTCCTCTGTTTTATATCAGGATGGAAACGAGATGGCCACAGGGGTTCCGAGCTCTGTCCCCATATGTGAACACATCCTGAAGAGGAGAACAAGAGCACTTCCAAATGCTCTCCAGAATAACTGTCTCCGGACCTTCTTCCACGCCTCACCCTCCCATTCTGAACTAGTCACTTGCAAGATAGATGAACTTTCTATGAGGCCACTAGGTTCCTACGACAGGAGCTGGAGATAGGAGCAGCTTCTCTGAAAATACGGGCTGTGGGGAGGGATGGTGGAGACCTCTGGCAAGTCCTGCACCTGTCCCAACCGCTAGCTGCCCCTTCTTCCTTCAATGCCCATCTGATCCTGTGTAGGGAGTGCGTCACACCGGGACAAGTCAGTCACAGCAACGCCGGCTCCCTTTGCCATCACTTCACATTTCCCGGCTCTTCGGTACTTAGAAGGGGGTCATGTGACGTAGCTGTAGCCATGAGATGTAGGAAGTCTGCTGGGAGGCGCCTGAGGAACATGTCTTATGCTACTAAAGGACAGCCTCAGGATGGCTGGGAATGGCCTAAGGCACAATCTCCCCCTAACCTCCACAGAGACTGACTGAGGCCCTTAGGACCCCACAATGAATACCAATGACCTCACGAGGAGGAACCTCAATAGAATGGGGGTGGGGGAAAAAGGGATATAAGAGTATAACCTTTATTTTAATTTATTTTTTCAAAAAATTTTTTTGAGGTAGGGTCTCACTCTAGCCCAGGATGACCTGGAACTCACTCTGTAGGCTGGCTTTGAACTTATGGTGATCCTTCTACCTGTGCCTCCCAAGCGCTAAGATTAAAGGCATGCGCCACAATGTCCTGCTAAGAGTACAACCATAAATACCTTCAAAAACTGGTACTTTTGCCGCTGAGACTACACAGTTACTTCCAGGTCAGCCCGAGCCAGAGTGAGACCCTACCTCGAAAAACAAAGTACGGGGGGACTTTTTCTAAGAACAAGCAGATTTGCATTTTTAGAAGGTCGCTCTGGGAACCGCATGGAGAAATGACTGGGGGTCAGGGTCCTGGGAAGACAGGGTCCCTGACAGCTTGTCTTGGGTGGGCTCAGTGGGAGACACACACTAGAGGTGAACAGCCAAGCTGGAGCTGAGTCAGGGACTTGAAGCCACAAAGTCAGATTATTTTTGGAAAATATCCTTAACCTTGTCACACCATTTCAATGTCCGCTTGTCCTTGCTGGAACCTTGTGAGTTGGGTAGAAACTTATATACCCTTTTACTTTGGGGAAATTCTACCTAGAAGCTTTCAAATAGTTTGTTTTATTTTGCTTCTGATAAACTATGTAAGCATTTGCAAAGAGGTTTCCCCCATGAAGGCGTGAAGGAGAAAACTTGATTCATGCTGCTATTGTTATGACTATATGATATAAATTATCATCTAAAATGCCTAAATGGACATTTTAAAATATATTTGTATATATATATTTTCAACCAGAGGGAGACAGAAAGAGAGAGAGGGGAGGGAAAATGGGCCTGGGCATGCCAGGGCCTCTAACCCCTGCAAACAAACTCCAGGCATATGCACCACTTTGTGCATCTGGCTTTACATGGGTACTGGAGAATTGAACCAGGGTTGTTAAGCTTTGCAGGAAATCACCTTAACCACTCAGCAATCTCTCTAGCCTCTAAAAGAACTTTTTTTTTTTTTTTGAGGCAAACTCAACAGACTGGCCTTTTATGCAAGAGAGGGAGAGAGAGAGGAGAAAAGAGAATTGGCACTTGGCACGTCAGGGCCTCCAGCCACTGCAATCAAACTCCAGGCGTGTGCTCCACCTGGTGTGCATGGGCGACCTTACGTACTTGCATCACTTTGTGCATCTGGCTTACGTGGGACCTGAAGAGTTGAACACGGGTCCTTAGGCTTTGCAGGGAAGTGCCTTAACTGCTAAGTTATCTCTCTGAGTTACTTCCTACAGCTCCCAAGTCTTTCACAGTTGCTTGAATTTTAGAAGAAACCAATAGAATTGAAGACATCAGAAGCTGTCAGCTTGTCTTATATAATCCAAAACAAACAGAATTGCAATGGCTCTCTGGGAAAGTTCTCAAGGTATGAATAAAGCCAGAGAGCTTGGACTTGGGAGCTATCCAGTTCTAGGTTCTAATTCTGACCCTAACACCTACTAGTTACCCAACTCAGGGTGAGTTATTTAATGTTTCCTCTGTATCACATGAGTGGTATGGTGTGTGTGTGTGTGTGTGTGCATCAGGTTGGGAGGTCCTGCCAAGGATCTCAGAGAGGAGAGTTCGTGGCAAGCTGCCTGGACCTCAGTGGCTGATCCCATACAGGCACTGAATAAGTGGTAGCTGAATGTGAAAGTTTCTAATAAAATCGCCATGGGAACATTCCCTTATTAAATCTCGCCTGCTCCAGGCTAAACACGTTAAACATTTCATGTGGATAATTCAAAGAGCCCACTGTGTTTATGCTAGGTTTTCTTTGACTTCAGAGCAGAAGTGGGTTTGGCAGTGGGCACCACTCCTCACGGGAGACACTGCAACCCTTCCGAGCAGGAGCGAGTCTAGGAGCCCAGCGCTCCCACCAGCTCCCTCTGGCCCAAGTCAACAGGCCATGTGTCTATCTGGGGTTTTGCCATGCGCTTTACTATCTAGCTGCCCGCCAGATATCACGGAGGTATGCCCCTGCCATAGCCTCCCCATGGCCTTGGTAGGACTGGAGCCAAGAGGTCTTGGGGATTCAGAGCTTCTGCTGGCAGACACTCTGCCCTGGCCATTTTGCTCCTCCCTCACCTCCCGTCCCCAAGCAGCTCCAGGCCTGCCCTTGTCTCCCACAAGCTGTTATTCTTGCCAGGCCGTCTGTCCTCCTATGACACTGCATGACGGCTGCCAGGCGACTATAGAGGGGGTCCGAGTGTGTTGGGCGCTTCCAAGGCGAGTGCCAGTTACAGAGGTGGCACTTGTGTGGGGGAGGCCCTGGCTCGTCTGTGTTTGCCCTTCCCTTCCTTCCCATGAAGGTGGCGATGATGCTGTCAGAGAAAGAAAGCCAGACACAGCACATTCCCCTGGAGCACAGGATCTGGGAAGGGAAGGAGTGGGGGGTGGAGAAAGGATGGGGCTCTCTAAGCGTAGACTACAATAATGGGGTGTGAATGTGGCCATGGAGCCTCCTTAGGAGTCAAAACTGAGTGAAGGCAGGAGAAATTACCCCCAAAGAGGACCTTCCCTCCTTTCTCCTTCTCCCTGGAAAGGACCCTGAGCGACCCTCACAGCCCCGGCCTGGGAGAAGAACCAACCCCACTGGACCCCAAGTTAAGAGCAGGAAGGCAGGACATGCCCCCAAGTTGTAGGGGTTTGGGACTAAGCGGTGTCACTAGGCAGCTAGTAGACAGGTCTGGGACCAAGGGTTCACTCAGATTAGGACGCCCGAGGCTGATCCTGCCCCAGCACCCTCGCATATGTGGTTCCATATGTGGAGATGCCTACACCGCACATGCATGGCTGTATTTAGTTGTTGGCAGCTGCCAACTTGCTGCTGGCACCAATGAAATCCACCTCACAAGCTTCTGCGTAAATATCCCCTTGTCAATAATTTCTTTCCCACCAAACCTAGAATGCCACCCTCTCATTCCTTGTCCACCTCCTCTCCTCCACCGTTTTCTCATGGGCCTTATCCATACAGACAGGCACCTGCACAATTCCATCCACAACGGTCCATGAATAAGACGGTGGTCCCAAAAATTATAATGAAAAACTTCCTATTCCCCAATGATGTCACGGACCATCACATGACTCATGCGCAGTATGGTGGGGAGTGGGGGGCTGCTGTTGTCAACAAACCTACGGCCATGCCAGTCCCATAAAAATGTAGCCCAGTCAATTATGCACATACATAATATGTGAAAATAATAAACTCTGTTACTTGTTTATGTGTTTACAATACTATTTTCATCATTATTTTAAAGTGTACTTCTGCTTATAAAAAATGTTTACTATAAAACAGGATGCCCTATCATGCCAGAGGCAGCCTCACGCCCGTCATGGTTACCCAGCCTCTGGATAGACCTGCATCTTCTAGGTTGGCGTAAGTCGGCTCTGTGCTGTCCTCCACTCACAGTAGAGAACGGCCGGCCCGGCGACGCCTTGCTGGGAGCGCGGTGTCCGGCTCAGCTGCACTCTGCTGGGTCTCTCTCCTTTGTCTCTCCGCCCAGCTTCGTAAGGAGAGACGTGGAGTTTTGTTCACGGCTGCATCTCAGCCCTAGAGATGTCTAGTTTATAGAAACTGCTCAATAGATATTTTTCAAAGAAGGAGGAAAGGGGGGCTGGAGAGATTGCTCAGTGGTTAAAGGAAAGCCTGACAGCTTGGGTTTGGCTCCCCGGTACCCATGAAAAGCCAGGCTCACAAAGCGCTGTAGCATCTGGAGTTTGTTTGCAGTGGCAGGATGCCTTGGTGAGCCCATACACACATCCCCTCTCTCTTAAGTAAAGAAATAGAGAAATTTTAAAATGAGGAAAGAAGGAAGTGAAGGAGGAGAGAAAGGAGGGAAGAAGGAAGGGAAAGAAGGAAAGAAAAAGAAAGGAAGGAAGAAAAAAGGAATAAAGAATCAGAACTAAGTCGAGCAGTTGTCTGGTTAGTCCCTGGCTAGCTTTTATGGTTTCCATCCCAGAATTCCACGTTGAGGACATTTCATATTAAGTCCACACAGAGGCATAAAGAACTGTTGTCCCTGCAGAAGGTTTGTGGTAGCTGGGCTTGGTTGACAGGGAGCCCTTGAACTTGGGCCTTTTGTGTTTGTTTGATTTCTGAGACGGGTGGAGTCTTGCTCTGTAGCCCAGGCTGTCCTGGCACTCATAATGAAGCTTCGTAGCCTCAAAGTCATCTTGACTTTCCTGCCTGAGCTTCTGGAGTGCTGGGATCACACACTTATTTATTTATTATCATTTTAAATATGTTTTATTTATTAGAGAGAGAGAGAGAGAATGGGCACTCCAGGGCCTGTAGCCTCTGCAAATGCACTCCAGATGCATGTGCCACCTTTTGCATCTGGCTTATGTGGGTCCTGGGGTAATGAACCTGGATCCTTTGGCTTTGCAGGCAAACTCCTGAACTGATAAGCCTTTTTATTGTGCATGTGTAGGGTTGTGTGTGTGTGTGTGTGTGTGTGTGTGTGTGTGTGGTGGTCACATGTATAAATATATCATATGTATGGGGACACGTGTGTGCAAGTCTGTGTGCAGGTGTGTGTGGAGGTCAGGGGTCTTCCACAGTCACTGCCCACCTTACTCTTTGAGATAGGGCCTCTTGCTATATCCAGAGCTCACAGCTTTGACTAGAAAAAGGAGCCAATGAGCTTCAGGGGTTCCTGGTCTCCACCTGCCCAGCGCCGAGATTACAGGTGCATGCCACCTTGGCCACAAGCCAGCAAGCTCCAGTGACATTCCTGTTTTCACTTTCCCAGTGCTGGGGTTATAGGCTCAAGACACTATGCCTGGCGTCTTACATGGGTGCTTGTGATCTGAACTCAAGTTCTTATGTTTATGTGGCAAGCACTTGACTCACCGAGCCATCTCCCAAGCCCCCATGCTCTTTTCTTTCTTTTTTATTTTTTTCCAAATTTTTATTAACAACGTCCATGATTATAAAAAATATCCCATGGTAATACCCTATCCCTCCCCCCACTTTCCCCTTTGAAACTCCATTCCCCTCCCCATTTCAATCAGTCTCTCTTTTATTTTGATGTCATGATCTTTTCCTCCTCTTATGATGGTCTTGTGTAGGTAGTGTCAGGCACTGTGAGGTCATGGATATCCAGGCCATTTTGTATCTGGGGGAAGCACATTGTAAGGAGTTCTACCCTTCCTTTGGCTCTTACATTCTTTCCACCACCTCTTCCGCATTAGACCCTGAGTCTTGGAAGGTGTAATAGAGATATTATAGTACTGAACACTCTGGTCACTTCTTTCCTTTCTTTCTTTTCCTTCTGAGTCATCCCAAGGTCACTGCCATCTGAAAAGAGAAGATTCTCTACCAAAAGTGAGAATAGCATTAATATAAGGGTATGAAAATTAAGAGAAGTGCTTACTGAGCAGTTTGATAAGCATAGTATATACATTTAGCCAGACAGCAACAGACGTTATACCCCCAGGACTCAAGACTACCCCGTGTTAAGTTTTCAGTATCAGGAATGTATTTCCTCCCATGGAGCGGGCCTCCAGTCCAATTATAGGGCAGTTGGTTTCCACCATTACATATATGCCACTATTGCACCCGTTGGCTCATTTGGTCTGGTTGGCCAAATATAAGGCTTGCAGTGTCCACTGTTGAGTATCTTCACTGTTGTTTTCTCTTTCTCCCATTGAACTGCATGCAGAATGGCTTCTTCTAGCTTTCTGTCAGCTGGTCTACATGGAGGAGCTTATCAGCTCAGTTTCAGCAGGATTTCTCAGTGGCCTTGCAGCCCAAGTATGTGGAGTCTTCAGCAATAGGGTCTTGCCATCTATTCATGGTGGGAAACCAAGGGCCTCGGCAATGGCCTATACTGTTTTGGGGGCATCAGGGACCTCCCTGGCCAACAACTCACTGGAAGGTATCCCATCCCTACCATGCTCTTTTCTTAATGCTGCCTCCATGGCCAGTGAGAGCTCTGCGTGGGCTGGCGGCACTTCCTATGGGAAAAGTGGCATGTGTGTGATGGAACTGAGGCCTCACTGTGATACGGGTAACTGTTAATGTCCTGGTGGCCCAGAAAGTTATGTTCACCAGTCAGTTGACTCAGCCGCTCGAGGGGACAGAGGCAGCTCATGAAGATCCTGAGCTTGACACTGATCTGATGGCTCCCAGGCCTCATTTTCCTGCCGCATTGAGCTCTGCAGGTGCTCTGACTCAGCCCGTCCTGGAGCAGCCCACCCTGTGAAACTCTGCCTCTCCCCTCCGTTCTCTGGACCCAGATGAATTCATTCCCACAAAGGCTAATCGCTGACGAAGGCTGAGTTGCTAATCCTTCTAGAACCCAATGAGATAACCCTGTAAAGCTCAAGTCACCTGCTCTAAACCCAAAATGGATAGAAGCTAGTAATTACAGCACAGTGCCTCATGTCCTAGGAGCCTGATAATTGTTTTGTGGCTGTCGTAATTGTCCCTGAGGTAGGTGGGAGGCCAGGGCCTCACATTCTTTTTCTTGTCCTTCCTTGGTCCAACTATTTGTCACCCAGCTTCCAGCAGTCTTCCCCAGTTGAAATGCACTCACAGCATTATCTCTTTCTGGCTTTGCAAAGAGCAATGAAGTGGCTTGATAGTCCCATTTCTTGAAATAAAGAAACTGAGGCTCTCTCAGGCCAGAGCTCTTTCTACCATGCCTCCCAGCCTCCCTTATTTCCCTTCTCCCCTTCTTCAGTCTAAGAAGAGCCACCAGACACTGGCTGGGGTACAAAGAGAGGAGTTATAGTGTTTGTCTTCTGTTTTCTTCAGTGGCTCTGGGGTGTGTGAGGAACTGCATTGTTTGCACAACACAGGAAAGTCTCTGCCAAGCTAGCCTAGTGAGTGTCTAGCATTCACTTTTAACACTGGAAGCTATAAAGAATTCTCTAGCATTCTGATTGAGGGCTTGGTCTGAGGTGCTATTTTTCTTCCAAGAAGCCTTTCCAGGGTGAAGGAGGTGAGGATGGGAGCAGAGGATCAGAGACACGTGTTTGCATGACTTGGAACTGTTTCCTTCATTCTTTATTGTTTGAACCTTGACTCATTTGGCCATTTTTATTTATTTATTTGAGAGAGAGAGAGAGAATGGGCACGCCAGGGCCTGTAGCCATTACAAACGAACTCCAGATGCATGCACCCCCTTGTGCATCTGGCTCACGTGGGTCCTGGAGAATTGAACTGGAATCCTTTGGCTTTGCAGGCAAGAGCCTTACTCACTAAGCCATCTCTCCAGCCCCTGGCCATTTTTATTTAAAGCTAAGATTGGCCATGGATCGTGACGCACATTTGTTACTAATGCGGAGGACTTGTGGACTAAAGAGCTAGAGCCAAGTGGATGCTTAGTGTCCTGACTCATGTCAACACAGCATGGTGGCTGGGAAGATGGCTCGGTGATCACAAGTCTGGGGACTGGAGCTCCCATTCCCGTCCCCGGGTAAATGCTGGACGTGGTAGCATGTACCTGTGCTTCCAGGGCAAGGGAACAGAGGTGGGAGGATCCCCAGGGCCTGTTGGCTAGCCCAGCTTATGAGCTCCAAGTTCAATGAAAGACTCTGCTTCAAAAACAAGATGGAGAGTGACTGAGGATGAAACCCCAAGCACGCATGCATCCACATGCATGAGCACCTTCACATGCATGTACCCCTATGCACACACATGCACACTACACAGGGAAAGAAAGCAAAAGTCAAAATGTAAGAGTAACTGAAGGTTGACCCATGTTATTCAGGGACTTGTACTAAAATTCACGGGTGTCGGGATCACGCGAGGAACGGCCTGCTGCGCTTCTCTTCCGGGGAATCCTACGAGAACGTCACGCTTGACTCTCTCCCCCTAGACCCCTTCTGATTCCTCGCTGGCACCTTCCTCCTAGGAACTCAGGCAAAGGCCTGGGAACTCTCCGGACCCCATCTACTGGATGTCTAGTTAGGCCTCAAGCCAGGTAATCCATACCCTAAACATCTCACAAAGCCATCCCATCTACCTGTACCCCTCCGCGTCTCCACCTTCTCGTGGTGCTCAGGCCCCACTCCATTTCCTTCACACGATCGACACTAACTAACCATAGATCCGATGCTGTCACGCCGGCCTCTCAGAGTGCTGCAGAGCTACGCCACTGCCTAGAGAGACTCCAATAGTACGGCCACTAGCACAAGGCCTTCCACAAGCTAGGCCCCCAGACATCTGTCCTCGCATGATGCCTTAGCACCGCAAAACCATCTTGTATTGGTTCCCATTCTCTGCTGGCAGCACCTCCTTGCCTGCCTCTATGCCCTGTCTTTCTCAGCGGTGGCTCTGTTACCTCTCTCACCTCAGTTCTACAATGAGCTATTTCTGTGAGTAAGTTCTCTATCAAGAAGGAGAGGGCTGCGTCTTACTCATCTGTGCATTCCAAACACATGGTATATTGAAGGTGTTCCAAGACTGTTCCTTTGTAACTGACTAAAAGATTCACAGTAGTCTGGTTGATCTGTACTGGACAATTTCATGGAATATTCTAACATATAATTTATGTCTCTTTTTGTTGCAAAGATAGCAGATGAACACCACATATCATGTCTGCTATAGACTGAATGTTTGTGTCCTTCTAAAATTTGTAGGTTCAACTGGATGTGGTGTTCCACACCTGAATTCTTAGCACTTGGAGGCTGAGACAGGTAGATCTTGAATATGAAGTTAGCCTCAGCTACATAGTGAGAGCCCATTTCAAACCAAAACATATGGAAACCTCTAGTGTGATGGTATTAGAAGGTGAGTGTTTGGTAGACAATTGTGTTATGAGGCCAGAGTCCCACTGAGTGGGACCAGAACCCTTTTAGAAGAGACCCAGTCAGCTCTCTTCCCAATTTCTGCCATGAGGAGACACAAGAAGTATGCTATCTTCAACCCCATAGAGATTTTACCAGAGCCTAATGGTGCTGACACTTTGATATCAAACTTCTAACCTTCAGAACTATAAGGAAAAAAGTTTTGTTGTTTAAGCCTCTCATCTGTCAGACCTCTCTTTCAAACACAGACCTCCTCACGCTCAACACAGAATGGACTCTGGTGGACTTCAGTCCGGTCCTTCCGGTGGCCTAGTGTCAGGGGTCATGCCACAGACAGCAAGGGCGTTGCCCATCTTGTCCACTGCTTACCCCAGTGCCCACAATCCATGGTAAGCACTCGGCACATATTGGCTGAATTGCTTACTTCATGAGTTGGTAAATGTTAGCATGAGGTCAGGGTTTGTTGGTTGGCGTAGAGAAGCCAGGCATTTGAGAACTTGATGAGGGTATGTGGATGGATACCAAAATCTCCTTTTCCAAGGGGGTAAGAGGACCACTTTTTGTCCTAAACCCAGATCATAGGATGTTCTTAGAGTCCCTTGGGCCAAAGCCTCCATGAGTAGGAGAAAAGGTTTAGAGGACCAACAGCTCCTAACACCCTAGGAATGGGGTTCTTGGAAAGGCATATCACTTCTACTTTGGGACTGAAGCTCATCGCCTTCCAAGAATGTGACTGAAGGCGGCAAATTCAAGTTCAAAAGAGATTAGATTTCAAGGCAACTGGAAGCTATTCAACCAAAGCCAAGTTTTACAGGGAGCGTTTCCGTCTCCTCTCTTCTCTTCCCTCCAGGGCAGCCCAGGGCTTGTTGGAACCGAAGAAGAACTGACAGTGCCTGTTTCTCTAATTGGGGAATGGAGAGATGGAAAATCAGGCTCTGGACCTGTTCATAAGCCTAAGGACCATCTGAGGGATCCATGCCAGGGCACTCCTGGGAGATAGATAGCTTCTGAATAAAGCCATGGTGGCCAAGATGCCTGGGCTCGACCTGAGCACACATGTCCAGCAGTGAGAAAAGACCATGGTCTCTGCAGGCCCTAATTAAAAAGGCCACCCATAACAGATTGAAGCCTTATGTTTGTGCAAGACTTCCAAGTTACAAAGACTGCTCAATTTTAATCACAGCCCCTCAGTGAAGTAGTAGGGGAGATACCACCAACACAGAAGAAACCTGGGGCTAGTGGAGGCTAAGAGGGCCAAAAAGATGGCTTAGTAGTTAAGACACTTGCTTGCAAAGCCCCAGGTTTCATTCCCCAGGACCCATGATGCACAAGGGGGCATGTGCATGTAGAGTTCATTTGCAGTGGCTAGAAGTCCTGGTGCGCCCGTTCTCTCTTTCTCACTATCTGGATCTCTCTTTCTAGCTCTCAAAATAACAAGAGAGAGGTTAAGAGGCTTAAGAATGACCATACCTGGTGTGCCTACTACAGCTAGGCTTTGATGGACATTGCCCCACTGCACTTGGCGAACTTCTAGGCACCTCCCTACACCAGCAATGAATCCTCACAGTGACCGTGAAGCAGGCGCTGCTTTTGTTCCCATTTGTACCGATGAAGAAACAAGCTCAGATACATTAAGTAACTTGGTGAAGACCATAAAGCTGGTGATGATGTGTGACCAGAGCCAGCTCTATAACTGCTGCTCAAGGCTAAATTGCTAACCTCTAGCTGAGGCCTAAAATCTCCTCTAACCAGGAGGCACAGGCAAGAGGATGGACAGGTCAAGGGTAGCTTGGGCTACAAAGTGAGTTCAAGGTCAGCTAGAGCAACTCTGTGAGACACTGTCTCTAAATAAAAAGCAAAAACAACACTCAGGAGGCAGAGGTAGAAGGATCACTGTTAGTTTGAGGCCACCCTGAGACTACATAGTTAATTAATTCCTGGTCAGCCTGGACTAGAGAGAGACCCTACCTCAAAAAGCCACAAAAAACCAAACCAAACCAAACCAAAACAAAACAAAAAACAAAACAAAACAACAACAACAAAAAAAACAGCTCAGTGGGTGAGTGTTTGCCAAGCGTGCAGTCCTGAGCCCTACTAAATAAATCATTTTCTATGCTAAGAGGAAAACCGCATCCACAGATTTTTCGGGGAGAGGTAGAGGATTCCCCATGTTTGAACTCTGTCTGAAGATGAGGTCTCCATCCCCAACAAATCTTCCCACAGCAGCCACTACATGTCACCATAGCAGGCCAAGGACTCTCTGGGAGACTAAAGGGATCAAACACATTAATGCAAAAGCTAGCGCACTCATAAACAGAGGACAGTCCTGGGGAAGCACATGTTCAATTGTCTTGTTGATTTTAGATGACTTTTACTGAGTGTTTCTTTTATGTCCTGTCCTGTCATAAACCTTATTCAACCACACAAGGATGCTATGAAGCCTGAGTTCTGAGAGGCTGTTGCCACCTAATAATCCTACTAACCTGTGGGCAGAAAAGTTCTTGACTGCTAGTATAAGATGACCTGTATTCTAAACCACCATTATAGGTTCCTAAGGGTTTCTCCACTCACGCCCCTCCATGGTTCAGTCAAAAACCCACAGCCATTTAGCACTGAAGACCCTTCGCAGGAATTCAAAGCAACATGGCTCACAGTGCCACCTCTGCCCACCGGGAGCTGACAGACTCCTCCCAAATTCATCTCCTACACAGCTAGCAACAGCAGCGGGTGAAGTGGTGCTTTGTTTGAATAGTAAACCAGAGTGTTCCAAGCGTGAAAAACTTCAGATATAAAGCACTGGAAACAAAACAACACACAACAAACAAACAAACATGGAAATCACTTTTCATTCCCTCATTAGTACTAACTTTAAAACATCTATTTATAGCAATAAAACAAGTTTACTTAAAATAGTTCCCTCATTATGAAATAAAAACATACACCGTTCAGAAGCTTAGCTGCAGAGGAGTGGTGACATGCCTTGGAGTAAAAGCCATACAACCACTTACATTAATTAAGCTTAATTTGCATTAGTTATTATCCCATTTAAGCTCATCTGTTCCTCTCAGATCCACTTGCTGGTCAGTTTTTCCCCCTTTTTGTAGCGCCTTTGGATCCTCTGGAGAAAACTTTCTCTTTTTCTTCTCAAGTCCAACCCAAGGGCAAACAAAATAAATAAGCACAAGACCTTGGCTGGCTTTACAAATACACACACAAGGAGATAAGCAAGAGAGCGCACAGCCAGCACTATGTGTCAAGAGAATACAGTAGACGAATGGCTCCCAAACATTATCTATGCACCTCTCAGTGTCTCAGGCATTTCTCCATGGTGCCCCTTGGCAAAAGGCCAACACTTTCACTCATTAAAGAGTTATGTAATGAGAGCCAAACAACTTAATAAGTATTTATGGCTTAAAACTTAGTAGCCATTTGAAAAATTAACATACAAAAGCTTGAAAGAAAATATATTTGTATTTCATTACTAAATAATTACAGTGACTTATTAACGGGTACTACACAATTTCCCACCGTGTAGAATCAGTTTGGACACATCCACCATCCTTTTCTCTCTCACATTGATTTTCACATGTGACCTATTGTTTCTTTAAGCACACTTGTAAAAAAAAATCATCAAAAGGATTGTGGTAGTTGAGAAATTTCCAAATGGGAGGAGGCCAAAAATCCTGTTATTCTCAACTTCATGCCTGGGAAGTGGTTCAGTTTTTAAGCTGCAGTTAGAATGCCTGTCTCTATGTGTGCATTTGTTCTGGATTAAGCACATGGGGGAGTAAAATTACCAACCTGAAAAATATATTTTAAAAAACACACACAGAAAAGAACATGGCACACACTAATATTGAAATTGTACATTTTCTCCAGTGAGGAGTTTGCAAGCTGTCTGACAAGTATTTTCTTAGAGAAAATTTCACATTTTGAAACACCCTAGGAACTTCTGGAAGTGCACCCTGCGTATCTCAGCAACTCACAGTTCTGTCCAAGGAAACATTGTGAATGTTCAAAGGAGGAACAAAATACTTTCCATAAGGTGGTTTACAGAAGACTTCACGGAGGAGAACTGCAGCTGAGGTTGCGAGTTTGGCGGGGGGAAGAGGAAGGAATGGGAACAGGCTAGAATGGAAGGGGTTTTATGTAATGGAAGCCGGAAGAAGACAGGCTGGAGGGAGATGGGGTAGCAGAAAGGACACAGCAGGCTGCAGCCTGTGGCAGGGGAATCTCAGCAATCAGCCTGGCGACTGTCTTTGGTCTCCCTCCACTTTCTGAATGCTTACCAGTTAATCATCTCATCTAGACTGGACGCTCTCAGGACAGGGCCTGTGCCATCCACAGCAAGTACAGAGCTTTATACAAAATGTGCTTGTAGTAAGTCTTGACCACACAGACACACACTCCTAGCTGAAGGCTAGCCTAAGGGTTGTAGATTAAGGGCTCTGCAAAAAGAAACCAAGGAAATGACAGAGATTTCTGTGCCAGGATGGGTTCCTGCTTCACTTGCCCACTTGGCTAATTCTTAGAGAGCAGGTGAGTTGTTGCCGTGGCCTTTTCCTGGGCAGACAAACAAATATCTGCTCCTCCTAGATAGAGCAGCAACGACAGACCAGAACTTCTTAATGATCCTACCAAAGTCCAACCTCGTGAATTGATGAATTTATTGGGCTTACTCATAGGAATGGGTGTGACCCCAAAGCAACCACATTACCAAAAAAAGCCTCACACCAGCATGGATGACAAGTCCCCCAGAGCTGCATGTGTGAATGTCCCTTTTTCAGCTGACCTTCTACATGCTATACCCTCTAGCTCCTCCAGAGACCACATGGCCACCTGGACCGCCTGCAGCTGGGGCAGAACTACACACGGCTGGCAGGGAGGAGCTGGCGGCAGTGGTTGAGCTTCAAGTGAGGGACTAATGATCCTTCCCCACCCCGTTCTTCTAGGAGGGGAGGTGACAGGCCCAATCTGGAGACTTTTAAATAGTCTCGCCTGCCCTGATGCAGATGGTAATGGCCATTATCCTCAGAAGGCAGCGTTTTACACAGCATGAGCATAGTGCCTGTGTCGTTTGCAGACAGTGTAGCAAATGTTCCTTTCCAGATCTCTTATCTGGTGCATCTCCACGTCTTACCAGGAGGGCAAACCTCCACACTCTCAGCCAGCCACGCCTCCTGACAGGCCTCTGTTCCCACGCAGCGAGCGGCCCAGATGTGGTAGCAGCTCATCTGAGAGCTGTTTGTGTCTCTCTGGTTTACAGTGTAAACAGCATGTAGACTGCAGCTTTGGAAAGCCTCAGTTTGTTCAGGTCAATCCTGGCCCTGGATGTGGTTCTGTGCAAGATCTCAGGCCAACAACGCACGGGAGGTTCGCGGTAGCTTTGCCGCGGCCCCTTTTGCCAGCCAGGAAGAAATCCTCCGGGCTTCCTTGCTTTCACACCTGTCCTTAGATCCTAGACTTAGGCTGTTCGCAAACAGATTGTGTCCTGGGAGAAAAGAGGGGCTTACACTTCCGTACCTCATTCCTTCCTTCTCATATACCCTGGATTTAAAGCAGACTTAATAATAACAAATGTCATTTTCATGACCAAGCAGCAGTATGCATCTGCAGCTGTATTACCAAAAACAAACAAAACAAAACAAACCCAAGGGCTATAGAGATGGCTCAGTGTTGAGGGTGTTACTGTAAAGTCTGCAGGCCTGGGTTCAATTCTCCAAGTATCCTATAAATGGGATTGCTAGGTCAAAGTATTAAATCAAACAAACAAAACAACTTCCTTTCAAACAAATACATGTTATTCGAATTTTCTGGCTTCATTGTAAATATATTCATAATTAGTAGTATCTTTTACTTGTAGAGAAGCGGAATTCTATCAAGCCTAACTCATAAAGAGTTCTGTTTACAAGGGAAGTCTATTGTTTTCCTCTTAATTCCTTTCATAAATGTGAAAATGCTTTCTCTGCTTCTCACGGTCTTTTAAAGGTCTGGGTTTACAAAGTAGCAATCAAGAGACATTTCAATTCCTCCCAGGTATTTTGTCTTCAATTAGAGAAAATTACCACCAGTCGTACAGTAATGCTTCATGATTCAACCACCCAAGCTTCTCATGAGGACCTTGCTTCAGAGTAAAACTCATAACTTCTTTAAATCTATCTCTTTTTGTGTGTATGTGTGCATGTGGATGTATGCTCTTATGTGTGGGTTCACATGTATGTGTATGTGTGCTCTTGGTGTGGGTTCACATGTATGTGTATGTGTGCATGTGGATGTGTGCTCTTGTGTGTGGGTTCACATGTATGTGTGCATGTGGAGGCCAGAGGTTGATATTGAGTGTCATTTCACTTACCACCTTATTTATTTATTTAGAGGTAGGGTCTATCTGTAGCCCATGCTGGCCTGGAATTCACTATGTAGTCTCAGATTGTCCTTGAACTGACAGTGATCCTCCTACCTCTGCCTCCCAAGTGCTGGGTTTAAAGGAGTGTGCCACCTCGCCTGGCTTACATACTTACTTACTTTTTTTATTTTAAGGCAGGGATCCTCTCAATCCAGAGCTCTCTGATTTGACTAGACCTGCCAGCCAGTGATTCCCAGGGATCCACCTGTCTCTACCTCTACAGCCCTGGGATTAAAGGCGCTTACCACCATTCCTGGCATTCATGTGGGTTCTGAGCATTCAAACTCAGGTCTTCACAGCAAGCACTTCACCCCCTAAGCCATCTCCTCACCACCCCAAAATGTATCTTAGAAGGTGAGAACTGGGGGCCTAGAATACAGCTCAGTGGCAGTATACCAAGTGAGGTACAGGGCAGAAAGGAAGGGAAGAGGGAAGGAAGGAAGGAAGAAAGGAAGGAAGGAAGGAAGGGAGGGAGGGAGGGAGGGAGGGAGGGAGGGAGGGAGGGAGGGAAGGAAGAAGGATGAATGGGAGAAGGAGGGGAGGAAGGAGGATGGGAAGGAAGAAAGAAGGAAGGGAGGGAGGAAAGGAGGAAGGGAGGGAGGAAGAGAAGAAGGAAGGACTGAGGAAGAAAGCGGAAAGGAGGAAGGGAAGAAGGAAGGAAGAAAGGGAGGGAGGAAGGAGGAAAGGAAGGAGGGAGGGAGGGGAGGAGGGAGGGTGGAAAGGAAGGAAGGGCTGGGGAAGAAGGAAGGAAGGGCAAGCAGACAGCAACAACAAAAGCATTATGGCCGGTGTGGTCTCGCCCACGTAGTTCTAGCTAATTAGGAGGCTGAAGCAGGAGGGTCGCTTGAGTCCGAGAGTTCTGAGCTGTAGAGCGCTATGCCAATCCGGTGTCTGCATTCAGTTCAGCATCAATATGGTGACCTCCCAGGAACCAGGGAACCACCAGGTTGCCTAAGGAGGGGTGAGCTGGAAAAATAGCATTATGCTATTGATTCACTTGGCAACAGTCCTGAAGAACAGTAATCTAGACAAAAGTTTGAAAGTTGCCCTAAGTTCCTCCTATTATGAATCTATCTTAAGGTAATTCTGACTCTTGCTTTCCTACAGGGGGACATGAGGGTCTCTTTGACCCTTGGTATAAAAATGACCTCAGGTCAAAAGCCTTCCCTGGGATTGGTGAATTGCATCTTCACCTGAACTGACCATTACAAAGGAAACGCAGACCACATCCTGTCCTTTGCACTGTTTTTCTACTCCCTGTTTGGGTGAACACTCACTACAATGTGGGCGCCATGAAGTCAGGCACTCCATGGCTTTATCGCCCGTGTTTACAAAGGAGTCTACCAGGTAGTTAGTGGCCGAAGGTATTTTTGAAAGAAAGAAATGAGAGGCAGAAGAGATGGCTCAGTGGTTGAGGCACTTGCTAGCAAAGCCTGGAGGCCCAGTTTTCAATCTCCAATACTCACATAAAGCCAGAGGCCCAAAGTGGAGCATGCATCTGGAGGCCATTTGCAGTGGCAAGAGGCCCTGGCATGCCTGTTCCTCCCCACCCCATGCAAATAAATAATAAAAATATTTTTAAAAAATTAAAAAGGGGCTGGAGAGATGGCTTAGTGGTTAAGGCACTTACCTGTAAAGCCAAAGGACCTCAGTTCGATTCTCCAATACTCACGTAAGCCAGATGCACAATGTGGTCCATGCATCTGGGGTTCATGTGCAGTGGCTGGAAACCCTGGCTCACCCATTCTCTCTCTTCTTCTCTCTCTTTCTCCTTCTTTCCTTCTCAAATAAATAAGTGAAAATAAAATATTTTTTAAAAATTTTTTTAAAAGAGCTTGAGAAATGGCTTAGTGCTTAGGGCGCTTCCCTGCAAAGCCAAAGGACCCAGATTCAACTCCTCAGGACCCATGCCAGCCAGATGCACAAGGAGGCGCACACATCTGGACCTTGTTTGCATCCACTAGAGGCCCTGGTGTGCCCATTCTGTCTCTCTCTCTCTTTTTTTCTCTCTCTCTCAAAGAAATAAAGAAAAATAAAATATTTTCTAAAAAATAAGAAAGGGGCTGGAGAGATGGCTTAGCGGTTAAGCACTTGCCTGTGAAGCCTAAGTACCCCGGTTCAAGGCTCAGTTCCCCAGGACCCATGTAAGCCAGATGCACAAGGTGGTGCATGCACCTGGAATTCGTTTGCAGTGGCTGGAGGCCCTGGTGCACCAATTCTCTATCTATCTGCCTCTTTCTCTCTCTGTCACTCTCAAATAAACAAATAAATAAGATTAAAAAGAAGAAATGGGGGTTGTGGAATGTAGCTCAGTTGGTTGACCATAGACGAGACCTGGGTTTGACACCTACCACTGCATAAACCCACTGTGATCACACACACTATAGCCTTAGCATTTGGGAAGCAGAAGCAGGAGGTGTAAGAGTTCAAGGTCGTCCTTGACTACAAAGTGTGCTCGAGGCCAGCATGGCCTACATAAGACTCTTTCTCAAAGAGACAGGAATGGGCTGGATGAAGTGTCACGTGAAGAAGTGCGAGGGTGACACATGAGGCCACAGAGTGCCAGCCAGCTCTCAGCTCAGGGAGTCTTCAGCCATCTTCTTCCTCTTGCCTCTCTGACCGCTAGACCATTCTTCTGGTCATTTTGCTTAAGGATGACCATGAATATATAAATATCCTTGGAATAACTTTCCACTAACTTGGTTCCTTAGAACAGAAAATTTCTGCTGCACAGATCCGGGGGCCAGAGGACCAAGGTCAAGGTGCTGGCAGAGCTTGCTTCCCTCCCTGCAAAGGCTGTGGGCAGATTACTTGCTTCTTTCTATGTTCTGGTGGCTCCTGACAGCTGCTGGGTTTCCCTAGCTTGTTGTTGCTCCACCCCGTCTCACTGTCACATCATCTTCCCCTCTTCTTTTTCTTCAGTTTTCGTTTTTCTAAATATTTTATTTTTATTTATTTATTTGACAGAGAAGGAGGGAGAATGTGTGTGTGTGTGAGAGAGAGAGAGAGAGAGGGAGGGAGGGAGGGAGGGAGAGAATGGGAACGCCAGGGCCTCCAGCCACTGCAAACGAACTCTAGACGTGTGCGCCCCCTTGTGCATCTGGCTAACTTGGCTCCTGGGGAATCCAACCGGGGTCCTTTGGCTTTGCAGGCAAATGCATGAACTGCTAAGCCATCCCTCTAGCCCTATTTTTCTTTTTTATCTTAGAGAAAGAGAGATAATTGGCCTGCCAGAGCCACTGAGGTGAGATCTGGAGGATGGAACATGGGTCCTTAGGCTTCGCACAAACGCACCTTAACCACTAAGCCATTGATCCAGCCTTTCTTCAGTTTTTTTCAATGAAGCTTTTGGTACTTTTTTTTTAATTTAATTTTTTAGGGCTGGGAAAATTGCCCAGTGGTTAAAGTTTAAAATTATGACCTGGGTTCAGATTCTCAAAGACCCACATAAAAGCCAGATGCAGCTCTCCTATGGCAAGATGGGAGGTGGAGACAGGAGACTGGCCAGGAGCTCCCGGGCCACAGCATGATGGATGAAGCGGTGGGTGAGAGACCCTGCCTCAAAGCAAGGCAGAGGGAGGGACTGACCTCCAAGGTCGTCCTCTGACCTCCACACACCCGCTGTGAGACGCATGTCCCTATGCTCACACAGATGAACACAGCACACAAAGACAGTAAAAATGTTTTAATTAATTTTGGGGGCTAACATACAAAGCAATGGGTGTCATTATGGAATTTTCATACATTGTCGTACTTTGTTCTCATTCATACCCTCCCTCCCAGGCATCTTGCCCTGCCTAGCTGGTTTCCTTCCTTCCCTTAGTTAGTTCCCCTTCTACTTTCATTCCTTGTATATTCCGTTACCCAATCTTTGTCCCTTTTTTTAAAAAAAGTATTTATTTATTTGTGTGTGTATATGAGAGAGAGAGAGAATGAGTGTGCCACAGCTTCCAGATGCAAACAGACTCCAGATGTGTGTGTCACTTTGTACATCTGGCTTATGTGGGTCCTAGGGACTAGACCCTGGGTCCTTTGGCTTTGCAGGCTAGTGCCTTAATTGCTAAGCCATCTCTCCAGCCCTCTTTGTCTCTTTTTCCTTTTTGTTTTTTTTTCAAGGTAGGGTCTTACCCTAGCCCAGGCTGACCTGGAATTTACTATGTAATCTCAGGCTGGCCTCGAACTCACAGTAATCCTTCTACTTCAGCCTCCCAAATCCTGGGATTAAAGGCGTGCGCTACCACAAGGAAAGAGACTGGGCATGTCAGGTCCTATAGCTGCTGGAAATGAACTCCAAATGCATACACCACTTTGTGAATCTGGCTTTATGTGGGTACTGAAGCATCAAACTCAAGTCATTAGGCTTTGGAAGGAAGTGCCTTAACCACTGAGCCATCTCTCTAGCCCCCTCTTTGTCCTTTTCTTTATGAACTTTTATTCACCTGTCATGATATACTTTCTAGTTTTATGATCTACACACACATAAATAACTAAGTTTTTAAAGTTTATGTATAATGAATGTTCATGTGTGTATGTGTGTACCTGTGAAAACTTGTTTTTATGCAGTTAGTTCTAATAGCAACCATATGAGACAGGATCTACTGTTAAGCCCATTATGCTAGTTAATTTCTGGTTGTTAACGTGACAGGATTTAGAATCACCATAGAAACAAATCTCTGGTCATGTTCCTAAAGTGTATAAAAAAGGAGAAGGCTTAAATTTTTTTTTAAAAAAGGAGAAAGCTTATCAACAAAGTGTGTATCCATGTCTGAACTAAAAGAGAGAGAGAGAGAGAGAGAGAGAGAGAGAGAGAGAGAGGGAGAGAGAGAGAGAGAGGGAGGGAGAGAGAGAGAGAAAGCTAGCAGAACTTTCAGCATTCACTGTTCTCTACCACCTCCCACTGCTGTGACCATGTGACCCTGCCTCCCCTACTTCTGCTATGCCTTTCCCGTCATAATGGATAAAACCGTAAGCCAAAAACAAACTCTTTCCTTCCTTTAGCTGTTTCTGGCTGGGCACTGTAGCCCAGCAATGAGAAAGTAATGGATCCAGCCACTTTACAGAAAGTTGCCATAAGCCTGAGTGCCAAGAAGCATTCTCTTATGGAAGTTGGCTACATTAAAAAAGTCTCCATTTTGTGAAGATAATGTTGCTGCTGCCAAAGGCTGTCCCTTTATCTGAATAAAGCCATCCCCCACACAGGCTCCAGTGGCTCTTCCCTGTGCAGTGTGCTGGGGATGCTGTCTGAATTCAGAGGCTCCACAGATGAGTGAGTGCCATTGTGCTGTAGAAGATTCTCCATGTTTAGATCGGAGCTGCGTGCCAGCTCCATCCACCCAGCTCCCGCCTCCACCCTGGAACCATTCCTTCTTGCCGAAGCCTTCAAACGTACTGACAATGTTTGTGGTCAACGGTGCAAGTTAGCACCACCAGTGGGACACTTAAACATTAGCTAAATGACCTGTAACTGCTGCAAACCAGTTAAATATCGTTCTTTAAGAATAAGACAGAGAGTCAACATTTCAGGCACGCCTTCCGAGCCACTGATCTTTGTCCTTGATGTTGGCCTTGCGGGGTGGGGGTCTAGCTTTCCTACCTGAGAAAATGACCGGATTTGGAAATAGGGCCTTGAAAGAGGTAAGAAAGAATGTTAGAGAGGCCCTCTAACTCACTCTGACTTGTGGGTTTGGGGGTTTTTTGGGTGTGTGTGAGAGACAGAGAGAGAGAGGGTTTCATGTAGTCAAGGCTGGCCTCAAACTTACTCCATCATTGAGTGGCTTTGAACTGATCTTCCTGACTCCATCTTCGCATGACAAGGGCGCACCACCATAGCCAGCCTGACTGGTGTCCTTAAAAGAAGAGCAACTGAAACATACAAAGACACAAGGGGCATGCACACACAGAGAACAGATCATGTGACAGCCACAGCAAGACTGTGGCAAGGGAAGGAGAGAGGCCTCACAGGACAGACCTTCCTGACATCTTGATCGTGGATTTCTCCTTGCCAGCATGGTGAAAAGTAAAAGTCTATTGTTTGAGGCGCTTAGCCTGCAAACTAATATGCACACCACATGACTCTCCATTGGGGACTTTGCTTCATAAAACCAGCTGAAGCCCCAAGCTGATGGGGTTGCCAACATGTTTTTGTTTCCCTGCCTTAGCAGCAGGAGAGGGAGGGTGGCAGAAGATAAAGAAGATCCTGGAAAAGTGCTGGTGGCTTCACATCCCTCAGATGGGAAGGGATACTGGTCACTACTGCTCAGGGGCCACTGGTCAGAACCAGTCCCATGAGCCTCAGACAGGAGCTCAGGCAGCTGTTGGAGAGCATCTGTGTCTCTGGGGTATTGGAACAGTTGCACCTTATCTCTGGCTTCTTTTTTTTTTTTTTTTTTTTTTAATCTATTGACAATGTATTATCTTCTTTAATCAAGCACACACTTATTAAGCCCAACTTTGCGATCAGCACTGTGCTGGGAATTAATGGCAGACAGGTTCCAAGAGAAATAAAAGATAGGCTTCCTAGTAGCATAGATTCTTTAAGGAGATAACACTCACAGATAAGGTGGGAACAATAGACAATTTGATACGGAAGCCTCTGCAAGCAAGAGGGAGATGCTCAGAAAAGGAGCCATCTAGAGGACTGAGCAGGGAAAATCAGAAATGAGGAAGTGGTACTTGGGCTTGTAGAAGGTTTAAACAACATCATAAACTAAACATGGCCAGTACCTGTAATCCTAGCTCTTGGAAGGTGAAAGCAAGAGAATTAGGAGTTCAAAGTCATCCTCAGCTACATAGAGTTCGAGGCCAGCCTGGGATATATAAAATCCTAATTAAAAAAAAAAAAAACAAAAAAACACAGGGTCCTGAGAGCTCATCATTGAAGTAGACTTAAAATACACCCTCCAAGGCTCAGGGAATTTTGCAGAAGAGGAGGATGAAAGACTGTAAGAGCCATGTTATGCCCAGAGGCATTGCCTCCCCTAATAACTGACTGCTGCTCCCACAATGCATAACCCCACAACCGCATGGGGAATACCTACACCCCCACTGAGGAGGACCCCCCCAGTGGAATGGAGGCAGGGATGAGGGAAATGATGGTACCAACATGTAATTTATCCATACAAAGTATGTTCTTAATTAAAAAAAAAAAATTGGCCAGGTATGGTGGTGCACACCTTTAATCCCAGCACTTGGGAGGCAGAGGTAGGAGGATTGCTGTGCACTCAAGACCACCCTGAGGATACACAGTGAATTCCAGGTCAGCCTGGGCTACAGTGAGACCCTACCTCAAAAAATTTATTTTTAAAGACATTTTTTTTTACCCTGAGGCATGGTCCCCCACTACCCTACAGGGACTGACTGAGGTCTTCATGACCCTACAGTGAATGCCATATAACCCCAATGTGGAGGGCTCCCAGTGTAATGGGAGCCTAGGAGAGGGAATAAGAGTACAACCTGTTATAATTTATATAAAATTTAAGAAAAAAATTTAAAGTGTCCCTTTATTATAGTTGGTATCCCCTCTTCGAGACCCAAGTCTAGAGAACCAACCATCAAGTGAAGATCAATAGTTAGCTCGATATGAACTCTAGGCAATGTCTTGGATGTGGGATAACTTCTGCTTTGATACATTTCTTCAGCTCGTGCTAGTGGACAGAGCTTGCTTGTGGCAGTCCCTCTATTGTCCCCAGAGTGGTGACCCCTCTCTGAAGCCCATAGGTAGAGTGAACCCCTATGGAAGACTTAAATACCTAGGAATGACACTGTCATACACAATGTGGAACCATCTCTTTTTTAATATTATTTATTTATTTTTGGTTTTTTGAGGTAGGATCTCACTGTAGCCCAGGCTGACCTGGAATTCGGTATGGAGTCGCAGGGTGGCCTCAAACTCACAGCAATCCTCCTACCTCTGCCTCCCGAGTGCTGGGATTAAAGACGTGTGCCACCACGCTCGGCTATTTATTCATTTAAGAGAGAGAAAGAGACAGATAGAGAGAAAGAAGGGGCACACCAGGGTCTCCATCCACTGTAAACAAACTCCAGACGCATGTGCCACCTTGTGCATCTGGCTTGCGTGGGCCTTGGGGAATCAAACCTGGGTCCTTTGGCTTTGCAGGCAAGCATCTTAACTGCTAAGTCATCTCTCCATCCCAGAACCACTGTTAAGCCTGCCAACCCTCATGTCCAGCCCTGCTTCTGCCACCACCATCCTCCTTCAGATGTACAGAGCAAGGGCATCAGAAGCTCCCAACATGCTCTCACCACGGGCAGGGCGCTGCCAGCCCAATAAACGAGCAGGGAAATAGTAAATAGATGCTGTCACTGGCCCTCCAGAGGAGTCTTGTGCAATCGCCTCGCCAATGCTGCTGCCACCGCTCCAGCTGGGGACCAGAGAAGCTCCAAAGAGAGTGCGTCCCTGCAGACAATGAGCCAAGTCTCTGCTGGATGAGCAAGGTGCTGGAGGCTGTGCCCGTGGACAGGGCGGGCCACTGAGATTGGGATCTGCTGGCTGTGTTGAAACCCAGTCTCCAGTCTCGTGTTGGGCCTGGAGGAACAAAGCAGTCTACAGATAAGCACACTGGGTTGGAAGTCTGGGTCAGGATATGCTCACCTCTGAGAACAGCTTCCTCGGCTGCTGTGAGAACTGAGGTCTGGACATGCCTGCCTGCCTGTGGCTTTGGCCTCCACAGCAAGGCGGAGGAGGGGAGAGAGGGGAGAGTGTTGAGACATCAACTGGGAGGTAGAAATAATTCTCAGGGTGGTTACACCAAGGTGGCTGCTGGAGGAGGAAGGGAGTCACCGAGGGAGAAACTGCTTTGCAGGGGCTGCTAAAGGGGTGGTCCCTCTTATCACTTACAGGAGAGCCTAAATTATTTCCCAGCTTAAGACATCTCCTCTTAGATTGAAGAGATAGTTTAGCAGTTAAGATGCTTCGCTGTGAAGCTTAAGGGCCCAGGTTCAATTCCTCAGGACCCACATAAGCCAGATGCACAAGGTGGTGCAGGCATCTGGAGTTTGTAGTGGCTAGGGGCCCTGGCATGACAGTGCTCTCTCTCTATAATAAATAAATAAAATATGTTTTAAAAACATCTCCTCTAACTCCTATGTTTTGCATGATAAGGCTCAGAGAGGCAGCGCAAAGATCCAAAGTCGAACAGCAAATGAGAGTAAATTCAGGATAGCGCACGTCTCCCGGATGACTGCCAAACCACTTCCCTCACACTGCTGTCGGGGGAAATTCATGAGCACATATGTTCACGCATACACGCACACATACATGGGGACAGCAACAGAGCACACGTTTACCGTGGGTAGTCATGCTTCTGCAAGGTGGAGAAGGACCCTGAGGAATGCTACCTGGGCCTCCTCGGCATAGGTCACCACCTCTGAGAACAGCCTCACAATCAATCAATACAAAGCACCTGTTTCCAGCAACATGCCCCCAACCTTCCATCCCAGGTGAGCTTCTCATTGTCACTTAAAGTTCCATTTTGTCATTCCAGAGGAAATCCTCAGGCCTGGTTCTGATGCAACCACAAAGACATCCTTGCTATATTTGCACTATTTCACGGGATAGATTCCACAACCCTGCAGTGTAGTCTTCCTGGAACTGAAGGGAGGGACAAGAGGGATTTGGCCCACTGGACAGATGTCGTCCACAATGGACCTACAATGGAACTCTCTGAGAGAGTTTCACCCGGCCTGGAGGCTCCCACTGTAACCTCAGAACTTGGGAGGTAGATGCAGGAGGATGGGGAGTTTTGAAGCCAGCCTGGGAGTATGGAGAAAACCCAGTCTCAAAAATATTTAAAGGCTGGGCTGGGGAGGTGCTCCATGAGTAAAGTGCTTGGTGCACAAGCATGAGCTCCTGAGTGGGAGCCTCCCACACCCACGTCAGACGCCTGGTACGCCGGGGTGTGTCTGTAATCCCAACACTGGGGAAGTGGAGGTGGGAGATCCCAGAGGCTCACTGGCTGGCTGGCTGCATCAGTACGCTCTAGGTGAGGTGAAAGACTGTGTCAGAGAATGCAGTGGAGAGCCAGGTGTGGTGGTGCACTTTAGCCTCAGCACTCAAGAGGCAGAGGTAGGAGGATCACCGTGAGTTCAAGACCACCCTGAGATTACAGAGTGAATTCCAGGTCAGCCTGAGCTAGAGTGAGACCCTACCTCAAAAAACAAAACACAAATAAATAATTAAAAAAAGAATAAAGTAGAGACAGATTGAAGAAGACCACGATGTTGACTTCTGACCGCCACACACACGTGGCATGCATTCATCATGGATCACACACACGAACACGCGTTCACAGTGGATCTCACCCGTGGGTATCCACACACATGGACACGTGTTCACCGTGGATCAGTTACCCATGGCTACCCACACACACGGCATGCATTCACCATGGATCAGTCACCTGTGGGTACCCACACACACGGCATGAGTTCACAGTGGATCAGTCACCCGTGGTTACCCACACACACGGCATGAGTTCACAGTGGATCAGTCACCCGTGGTTACCCACACACACAGACACGCGTTCACAGTGGATCAATCAATCACTCGTGTGTACCCCCACACACACATGCACATGTTCAATGGATCAATCACCCGTGTGTATCCACACACATATGAATACATACATACACTACATGTACACTTAACAAAATTAAAGGTAGGGATGGAGAGATGGATCAGCAGTTAATGTGCTTGCCTACAAAACCTAGTACCCTGGGTTCAATTCCTCGGTGCCGTGTAGAGCCAGATGCACTAAGTGGTGCGTGTATCTGGAGTTCATTTGAAAGTAGCTGGAGGCCCTGGTGTGCCCATTCTGTCTGTCTCTTTCTCTCTCTTCTCTCAGTCTTTCTCTGCTTGCAAATGAATAAATTAAAAAAATAACAGAAAACGAGCTAACATTCTGTTTTAAAAGAGTTAAAGATAGCTAGGAGGGTGGATGGGGAGGAGAGGCCAGTGACCAGAGACCGTCGCCAGAGGTCAGGGACACCTCCTCCACCTCTGAGCCGCTCGGGCGGGCGCACCTCTTCTGTGTGTCACTGCAGCTGTGACAGCTCCTCAGGTGTGGACTCGGAAGGAAATGCTGCCAATGTTTGGAAACACTCATTCTAAGCCAGGCTGGTGGTGGCACTCAGCTCTACTTAGCGGTGATCCCGAACCACTTAAGCCTGCGTTCTCACACGTAAAATGGGGAAGATGATGTGTGTGGCACCTAAAATAATGCCTAGCCCAAAGCGCTCCTTCATATAATCAGTGTATTGATACCCCCTTATAGACCTACGTCTTATTTGGTTTGGAGAGAGCCAGAGAAAAGTATGAGGTCAATGAGTAGAAGCTTCCTTTTCATTCATCACCTCTCCTTTCCTCTTTCCTTTCCACCATATAAAATGTTAAACAGATGAATTTATCTCTGCTTCCTCTCCCTCCCCCTTCTCTCTCTCTCTCTCCTTCTCTCTCTCTCTCTCTCTCTCTCCCAGCTCCACTGCCCAGATAGGACACAACTATTCTGATGTGGCTCCAGGCACAGCTTAGCCTGCACTGGTGTCTCCTGGGTCTCCAGCTGTTCTCCCCACACTGGTAATTGTCCTGGCCCAGTACCTCTCCCAGGTGAATGAATGGCAGGAGCCTGGCACGCCTGGGTCCCACCTGGGCACCCCTCAGGAGCATTAGCATATTTCCTAGGCTCTCCTTTTGAAATTCCACACCAATAATTAAGGATTTCTAATTCTCTAGTAATTGAGTACCATTTGGGACTGGTTAAGCAGATGCTATCTAAATAATTATCTATTACGCATCGCTTCCCTCTGTGTGGCCTGTGAATGGCTTGTCAAGAGTGAACATAAAACACCCCCCACCTGCCTCTGCTTGCATCTGATAGATTCTCTCCTCCCTGCTGCTTTACCCTCTTCTTCCCCTGCCTTCTCTCTCTCTCTCCTTCTCTCCTACACCGCCACGGCACACTGGCGGCTCTGTTGCAGTTCCAAACAAAATGAGCAGCGGGATCTTTCTCTGTTGTTGTTTGTTTAGGTCAGTGGTAGAACAGACTTGACTAGGTGACACTGTTTATAGTGTTCAGGAGGTAGGTCCTTGACTAAGGCAGTCTAATTTCTAACTTAATCAAACCATCTGGCAATCCAGCAAGATGGATGCAACTATATTTATTTCACCAATTAAGAAATAGCCAGGCGTGTTGGCACACACCTTTAATCCCAGCACTCGGGAGGCAGAAGTAGGAGGATTGCCAGGAGTTCAAGGCCACCCTGAGACTACAGAGTGAATTCCAGGTAGCCTGGGCTAGAACAAGACCCTACCTCAAGAAACAAAACAAACAAAACAAAACCCAAAACAATAAAAGGAGTGGAAGTAGATGCCCAATGTGGTGTCCCTTTAAACTTAGATGTTCTGAAATCCAGGTCCCCAGCTGATGGCAATTTGGGAATTGAATTCTCATGGAGGCAGTGTATTGTTGGGGACGGGTTTATGGGTGTTACAACCAGCTTCCTCTTGCCTTTGTTTGGCACACTCTTCTGTTGCTGTTGTCCATCTGATGTTGGCCAGGAGGTGATGTCCACCCTCTGCTCATGCCATCATTTTCCCCTGCCAGTAAGCCAAAATAAACCTTTTTTTCCCCCTGCAAGGTGCTCTTGGTCGAGTGTTTTCTGCCAGCAATGTGAGCCTGACTGCAACACCCATTACCCTCAAGTGCTACATGATCTGACATGTACAGCATATGAGACTGTATGAAAATCAAATCCCCCTGTGATACAAATTAAATTCTGGAGTGATATGGAACACAGATTATACCCTTCAAATTTAAGTGTGTTCTATCTTTCCCTCCTTCCTGTCTTGTCCCTCCCTCTCTGTCTTGCTGAGATCCAGCCCAGGGCCTCATACACGCTAGGCAAATGCTATGCCACTGAGTTCTTTCTCCGTCTCCATCTCCACGCCAGGACCTCTCTCTTAAGGCTACGATAGCTACAGCAGCCAAGCCAAACGCTCAGGACCCATGGTATCTGAACCTCTGGAATTGCCTCCAGCTCCCCGAGGGCAAGGATTGTTTCCTCTTGGTCTCTATCCACCTCTTCAGCACCCAGTCTGTGTGCCACACATACTAGGTCTTCAACATTTACTTTGTGAAAGAGTTCCTAGGGCCCTCTCATTGCAGGTTGGGCCTCAATGATTTGGACACCAGCAAGGAGCCGCCACCTTAAATAGTAACTCTCTTATGGTCCTGTTTTACCATTACACACTTCTGTTATATACTAGGGGCCCACAAGGTCTAGGGATATAGTGGATATACAAAAAGTGCTTACCAAATGAACTGAGTTACTGAAAGTGACTCTAAGGCAGATTTTTGAAAGAGAACAAGGGTGCTTAAGTAGTCTGTGAGCTGGAGGACATCAACACCAGCCCCCTGAGTCTCTGCCCACCTGTCAGTCCCCTCTGTCTATGCGATCGCTGGTGGCCGAGGCACAGCTGCAGTAGAAAACACAGTTGGATTAAAAGGTTGAAAGCTGGTGTGACAATGCGTGCTGATAAGCCCAGCACTTGGAAGGCAGAAGCAAGACGATCTCCTGAAAATCCGAGGCCAGTCAGTTTATGTGGGGCTGTGGATCCAACCCACAGCTTAGAGTAGGCTAGGCAAGTGTTCACCCACTGGGCTACCTCCTTGTCCTAATCCCACATTTTAAAGACTCTAGGGCACTGGGGAGATGGCTCAGTGATTCAAAGTGCTTCTCATGCAAACATGAAGGCCTGAGAGGGCTTGAGACTGGCTGAGTTTGATTTCCCAGCGCCTCCACCTAAACAGCTGACCATTGCCACGCATATCTCTAACCCCAGTCCTGAGGGTAGGGATCAGAGATTGGTGAATCACTGGGACTTGCTGATCAAAAAAATGGAGAATGGGCTGGAGAGATGGCTTAGCGGTTAAGCGCTTGCCTGTGAAGCCTAAGGACCCCGGTTCGAGGCTTGATTCTCCAGGTCCCAAGTTAGCCAGATGTACAAGGGGCGCACGCGTCTGGATTTCGTTTGCAGTGGCTGGAGGGCCTAGCGCGCCCATTCTCTCTCTCTATCTCTATCTGCCTCTTTCTTTCTCTATCACTCTCAAATAAAGAAAAAATGAACAAAAAAAATTTAAAAAATTTTTAAAAATGGAGAAAATGACACCTCAGAGTTGAGAGACTATCTTAAGGAACCAGGTGGTTGATCAAGAAGAGAAGGACATAGACCAAGGTTCTAGTCTGACCTTCACACGTGTGTACAACAGTGCCCGCCCATCTGCACGCCCACATACATACCCATCACATCACATCCCACCTCATATATAGTAAGACATTATTTTAATGTAAAAAACAAGGGCTGAGCATATGGCTTAGCTTTGTAAGCTTTCTGGCACAGTTTTGATTCCTCAGTACTCACGTGAAGCCAGATGCACAAAGTGGCACATGTGTCTGGAGTGAATTTGCAGGGGCAGGAGGCCCCAGTGCACCCATAGCCTCTTTCTTTATCTTTCTCTCACTCCTTCCCTCCCCCCCCACATGCACACACAAATACATATAATAAAATATATTTTTTAAAAAGAAAAATGGGCTTGGGCTGGAGAGATGGCTTAGCGGTTAAGCGCTTGCTTGTGAAGCCTAAGGACCCCGGTTCGAGGCTTGGTTCCCCAGGTCCCACGTTAGCCAGATGCACAAGGGGGTGCATGCATCTGGAGTTCGTTTGCAGAGGCTGGAAGCCCTGGCGCACCCATTCTCTCTCTCTCCCCCTCAATCTGTCTTTCTCTCTGTGCCTGTCGCTCTCAAATAAATAAATAAATAAATAAATAAATAAAAATTAAAAAAAAAAGAAAAATGGGCTAGAGAGTTGGCTTAGTAGTTAAGGCACTTGTCTGCAAAGCCTAAGGACAAAAGTTTGATTCTCCAGAACCACATAAGCCAGATGCACAAGGCAGCTCATGCATCTGGAGTTTGTTTGCAGTGGCTAGTAGCCCTGGTGTGCCCATTCTCTCTCTCTCAATAAATAAATGAATACAAATATTATTTAAAAAATAAAATAAGGGGCTGGAGAGATGGCTTAGCGATTAAGCCTAAGGACCCAAGTTCAATTCCCCAGAACCCGCATAAGCCAGATGAACATGGTGGCACATGCATCTGGAGTTCATTTGCAGCATTCTCTCTCCCTCCCTCTCTCTTTTTCTTTCTCTGTCAAAAAAAAAAAAAAAAAAAAAAAAAAAAAAAAAAAAAAAAAAAGCCTGTCATGGTGGTGCACACCTTTAATCCCAGCACTTGGAAGGCAGAGGTAGAAGAATTGCAATAAGTTTGAGGCCACCTAGACTTTGCAGTACCTGACACTACCTGCAAAAGACCTTTGTAATAGGAGGAAAAGATGATGATATCAAAATAAAAGGGAAGGTGAGGAGGGAATTACAAATTACAAAAAAGTGAAGACAACATGAAGCAGCTTGACAGGACCCCTCATTCTGGTTACCATTCTACAAAATATAACCACCAACAAACAGGAAGGGAAGCAGTTCAGACAGAAGGTGGAAAAAGCTTCCCTTTAAAATCATGGACTCTGGCCAATAAATCCAGACCCAGAATTTGGTTGCCACCCACTGTGAGCTGTTAGCCATGGAGACCCGTGAGTCCCCAAAACAATGCAAGCCATTACCAAAACACTTGATTATCTGTCATAGCTAAAATGTAAGGTCCTATTGCTGAAGGCACCACAGGCTATGACCACAAGACATCAGAATTCACGCTGCAACTGGAAGGGAAACTAGGTCCCACCTGGGTAGCCCTCATAGTGCTGGAAGGCCCTATGAGAGCTGCTGGAGGAAACAGTCACCAACAGCATGAATAAGCAGGGCACTATAAGATCAACCAACCAGACAAGAAGCACACACTTGTGCAATAGTGGCATGCAACCTCTGTGGGTAACTGACTGTTCTCTGATTGGACGTGAGGACCATTCAGTGGGAAGAGAATTCATATCTGGTCCAGAATCCCATTGTCAGGAAACTCATAGACTCTACAGACAAGTCCCCTCTGCTCTCTGGAAAAGAAGAATGGGCTTGAAAACAACAGCAACAAAAGCTTCCTATTATATCGCATACCCCTCTTTAACTCAAGCTGCTCTCGCTTTTTTTTTTTTTTGGCAAATCTGCTTTACTTTACAGATGGCGGAGAAAACAAGAAGTTAACTGACTGCCCACCATGAAATGTGTCACCTCTACCATCTCTATCATGGCCCAGGAGAAATTGCTTGGGAAATGATGGTACAAATACTGCTCTGACTGCTGGCCTGACAACCAGCCTCAGGTTGATGGTGACAGACACAGTGGTCAATCAAAACACAAATCCAGAAGCTACAGAGCACACAACACTAATCAGACTGCCAACAAGCCTGCTATGTCTCAGGGAGCACTGCAGAAGAGGGGGTGGAAAGATTGTAAGAGCTACAGAGTGGGTAGGAGTATCCTGAGGCATGGTCCCCTTCTGCCCCACAGGGACTGAGTCCTTCATGACCCTAAAGTGGCTACCATAACCCCACTGTGGAGGCTCTCCAGGGTAATGGGAGATGGGGTCAGAGGATAAAATAACCTGTTATAATTAATATAGAATAAAAATTAATATAAAAAATAAATAACAGAGGGCTGGAGAGATAGCTTAGTGGTTAAGCGATTGCCTGTGAAACATAAGGACCCCGGTTCGAGGCTCGGTTCCCCAGGTCCCATGTCCCATGTTAGCCAGATGCACAAGGGGGCGCACGCGTCTGGAGTTCGTTTGCAGAGGCTGGAAGCCCTGGCGCGCCCATTCTCTCCTGCCCTCTCTCTCTCTCTGCCTCTTTGTCTGTCACTTTCAAATAAATAAATAAACATAAAAAACAAAAAAAAAATTTAAAAAAAATGTTTTTTTTTTTAAATAATTAAACAACAGAGACTAATTGGAAGGGGAGGGGATTGAATGGAGTGTGGATTTGAGAGAGGGAGAATGGGGTGGTAATTATCATGGTTTATTGTCTATACTTATGAAAGCTGTCAATAAAAATCATAAAAATTTAAAAAAAAGAATTCCTAGGCTGTACTCAGTTGATTTGGGCTGCAGGCTCATTAATCGATTTATAATCATTAAACAAACATTCCAGGAGTGAAAAGTCACCCAACACCTTTGGGTTTAAGTCCACTTGAGCCTGGAACTCAACCTCTGCTCCTGACGTACAAGACGGCTTACCTCCGTGCGCCGGGCTTTAGGAGCTAGGCTTGCAGTCTTCTTTCCAGCTTTCCTTACAGCTCGGGGTTATGTCCTCCCCTAAGGCCTTTTTGCCTTCTTAGTAGAATGAGGGTCCCCCCCACCGAAGTCTCATCTACAAATCTAACCTGCTAAGCATCTATGACGGCTGAGGTGGGATAAGAGCGAACTGTGCGAATATTCGTGTAGTGATAGGCCAGAAATAAGACTGCACAGAAACCGGAACAACGAATGTTAAGAGACAAAGTCTGGGAAGGAACAGCCCTGGGGTAAGAAGAACAAACAAGATGAACAGAGGAAACAGCCAACAGTGAGAAGAGAAGAGGCTCAGGGCAGTGGGCACTGGGTGGCTGTAGAATATGGCGTCTATTAGTCCCACGAGAGGAAAGAAAAGTACCTGTGACCAGGCAGGGCTTTCAGGCAGCACCCCGAAGGATGGGGATCAAGGCTGTGTGCCCGGCAGAGATCCCTGGGGAAGTTATTAAAAATGTAGGCAAGGAGCTGGGGAGATGGCCCCACATGAAAGAGGAGCTGAGTTTGGAACCCCAGTACCCACATAAAAGATAGATGTGGAGCTCACCTGGAATCCTAGCACTGGAGAGGTGGAGACAAGTGGATCCGTAGGGTCTGCCAGCTAGTCTGGACAAATCAGTGAGCTTTAGGTTCAGTGTGAGACTCTGTCTCAAAAGATAAGATGATGGCGGGGGGGGGGGGGGGCGCTGGAGAGATGACTTAGTGGTTAAGGCACTTGCCTGCAAAGTAAAAGGACCCAGGTTCAATTCCCCAGCACCCAGGTAAGCCAGATGCACAAGGTGGCACACGTGTCTTTTGCAGCAGCTGGAAGCCCTGGTACACTCATACTCTCTGTCTCTTACATAAATAAATAAAAAATAAAATAGTTAAAAATAAATAAGATGGGCTGAGGATATTGCTCAGTGGTTAAAGGTACTTTCTGGCAAAATCTGATGCTCCCAAGCTCAATTCCCCCGTACCCACTTAAGACCAGATGCACAAAGTGGTGCACGTATCTGTAGTTTGTTTGCAGTGGCTGGGGCCCTAGTGCACTCATTCTCTCTCATCACTCTCTCCCCCACTCAAAAAAACACAGATGGAGAGCGACTTAGGAAGAAATCCAATGTCAACTTCCTGCCTCTGCATGAAAATGCCCCCGTGCACATGGATCTTCCCATACAGACATATACACAAGCAAAACATGCACGTGAGCTTGGGTGTGATAGTAGTGTTTGTGAGTCCAGGACTGGGGGTGGGGGGCTGAGGCACAGCTTTCCCAGAAAGGAAGGAAGGAAGGAAGGAAGAAAGGGAAGGAGGAAGGGAGGGAGGGAGAAAAGGAAGGAAGAAAGAGAAGGGAGGGAAGGAGGGAGGAAGGGAAAGAAGGGAGAAAGAGAAGGGAGGGAGAGGGGAAAGGAAGAAAGGAAGGAAGGAAGGAAGGAAGGAAGGAAGGGAGGGAGGGAGGGAGGAAGGGAGGGAGGGAGGGAGGGAGGGAGGGAGAAAGGAAGGAAGGAAGGAAGGAAGGAAGGAAGGAAGGAAGGAAGGAAGGAAAGAAGGAAGGAAGGAAGGAAGACAGAAAAAAAGAGTGAAAGAAAGGAAAAAGGCCAAATAACCAACCAGAAAACCAGATGCCCCAAGCCTCACCACTGGAGATTTTGATCCAGCAAATCTGGAGTGGGCTCATGAAATTCTCTGAAAATAGAAGCTGCAAGTAGTCTCCTGCCTCAGCCTGACTTCAGAGTCCAAGGTTGAAGGAAGTGCTCACGGGGGAGGGGGGTTTCTGGTGAGGGAAGGTGGAATTCTGGGAATGGTGGAACCCACCTGTTTAGGAGTGGAGCAGGCTCATGCTTTATGGTAGAAAAGCTGATCTTGTCACTGCCCACCTGTCGCTGGTCAGTTTGTATGAACTGTGTGCCTGGCTTCTTTCAAGCAGGAGCTCCGCGCGTAGCCCAGGCTGGCCTCTAACTTTCAGTCCTCCTGCCGCGCCTTAGTGTGTGAATCCCGGGCAGCGACTCGGGCACTCCTCGTGACCTGGTTGACAAACGTGCATGAGCGTGAGGATGTAGAGATGGCCCTGAGAAGGAAGCTGCAAAGGTCCAAGGAGATGGTCCTTGTGGCTCAGAGGGCAGCGCCTCAAGCCATGCTCCAAAGCGGAGACACAGAGTACAGGCTTGGAGGCAGAGTGCCTAGACTGGCATCTGGGCTGTGCCTGCTGGGTTCACAGACACGAGCGCAGGAGGCAATAAAACTTCAGGGCTGTGCTTTATCTGTTGGTCCTGATCCCAGCTCCAGCAATGACTGTGTTCCCACGAGCACTGCTGAGCTTCGCCATCCCTCCCTCTCTCCTTTGTTGAATGGGGGAGACTGATAATGGCCACTTCCTAACCCTGGGATAAGGCTGAGGGGAGTTAGACATGGTCCACGCTCAGAAGAGTGCCTGGCACACGCTAAGCGCTTGATGACTGATCTCACTCTGATCTGATGGCGCGTCTCTGGGGTTTCCGTCGCAACATCAGACCAGTGGCAGAGAGATGCTCTTGAGGTTTCAACAATATGTATTATTACCTTCACTCGCGACATACTGCTCATTTCCTCCGTAAGCCAGTGGGATTCGCCCATGTTCAGAGCCATGTCTCTAATTCTGACAGGAGGTGTCTCAAGTTGCCTCTCTTAGCCACAGTGTGAAGTGACCCGCCCAGTTGTCTCACTGCCCCTCAGGTTCCAGGTGGCGATCAGCCATTTCCATCAATCACCTTGCAGATAGTGAGCAGTGATGCATCAACAACACTCCACCATTGCTGTAAGTGTCTGATGGCTTTAGGCTGACTTCATTACAGAGACAGAGAAGGTCTCCATCCAGCATGACAGTCACATATGTGTGTGACTACTGAACACAGGAAATGTAGCTACAGCAATGGAGAAACTGAACCAGACCTCCCCTCCCCCCCGCCAGGGTAAGTGGTTACTCTACTACACAACGCAGAATTGGACTCGAGTCCATTGTTAATAAAGTTGGGACAGGACCTGTGTCTCCTGACTCCTGTCTTCCGTGCCATTTGCATCGAGAGCACTTCCGAACAAAGCTCTGTGGGAGGGGGTCACTCTTCTCCCTGGAAAGCCTTGTAACATTAAACTGGATTATGGGGCATTCTTTCCCCTAAAGCCCTGAGAACACTCTGTCGGGAACACAGAGCAGAAGACGCAGAAACGCCGCCTGCAGAGCTACACACATTTCTTAAGTCTCTAATCCTCAAATAAACAGCTCCACTCTTTCATCTTCTCCGGATGACACCTCCTTTGTTAAAGCTGTCAAACTCGGTGACACCTTAAGCCCCACTGGCTACATTAGTGGCATGTTGCAGGGGGAGCGGGAGGGGGCTGACCTGGCTGGGTCATAGCTTCCTGTGCATGGGGCTGCTAAGCAACATTAGCACACACCCCTCATGTCCATATTCCTAGGGGTGGCGTCTGAGGGGACAGGATGAGGTTTATCACTAGGAGCAGGCCAGAGGTAACGCAGGACAGCAAGGCTTTCCAGGTTAAACATCCTAGCTCTGCCTCTTACGCCTGGGTGACCTTGGGAAAGTTACTGGGCCTCTGTTTCATCATTTGTACAACGAGACAATCGCCTTGGCCACCTCATAGTATTGCCATAGGATTAAAAGGGTTAATGCATGTAGATCATTAAGAACAATGCTTGGTGCTTAGAAAAGAAGGCCCGATAAACACTGGCTGTGTTTTAGAGTGGGCTGTGACAAGGAAGTTGTGGTTTGGGAGATAGTGGGGCACAGGCTGGCTCTGGCAGATGGCTTTGAGCCCGTTGCTTAATGTGTCTGTGGGTCAGCATTTTTTAGGTCTAAGTTATAATGAGAACAATGGGGCTCCCTTATTAAGAAGATGAGTGAGAACAGAGGAGTGGCTGTGAAAAGAACAATACGATTTTTGTGTGACTCTATATTGAGGGGGGGCATTCTAAAAAACTTTCTCTGCTAATAATATTTTCTGGGAAGCCAGACTATTCTACTGTAGGGCAGTTGCGAGGTTTTATGTCAGGATCCCAGATCACTTCAGAATCAGGGGAGATCCTGCAGCCTAAGAAATAATGAACCGTGACTAGGAAATATGGCCAGGCTGTGCTGAGGTCTCGAACAATGCTTTACAGTGTTTAATTGGTTGCCAACACTTGAAAAGAAGATTTAATGTAAGTTTCCAGCTTCTCTTGCAAAATCAGACAATACTGCAATGGAATTCAGGCCAGGCAGCCAGGGCTAGCACGAGGTGCAGGCCCTTAGCCATGAGACATTGCCTACGGACCCACCCTCTGTGGTCCCTGTATCTAGTTCCACCCTTCCTTTGATTGATGGGAAAATGGAAGGATCCAGTTTCCCAACCCCCAGGCTAGTGACCCTTCCTCTACACCAATGGTTTCTCAAACTGAAGAGGGCCTCAGGATTGCCTGGGGACTTGTTGAACAAGGTTAGGCCCATTCCCAGAGTTTCCGCAGGTTTGCATTTCGAACCGGTTCTCAGAGGGTGTAATCAGGGGTGCACCCTGAGAACTCCTGTTTTGCAGCAAATCACTTCCTTTCTGAGTCCTCATCCCAACTCAGCTGGCCATTGAGCTGTTGCTGTCGCTACTGTCCTGTTTTTCCATGGTTGGGATTGTCTTCCTCACCTCCTTCTCCTCCCCCTAGCCCTCTTTCTAATCCTCTCAGTCTCCTATTTTGTTATTGTTATTTTGTTGTCCCCTTGAGAAAAGGGGTCACTATGTAGCCCGGGCTGGCCTGGAACTCGACCCTCCTGCTTCATCTCCTAGTGCTGGGATTAAGGTGTGGGACACCTGGTCAGAGTGCCTCTTCTTAGCCATTCTCTTACCACCACCCTTGCTTTTCTCACAAGTTTATTTACTGAAGAACAGTTGCACAGTTGCGGGAGCATTTAGAGTCCCCCCCCCCACCAAGTCCTTAATCTGCCTATGTACCCACTACTGTTTCCCCTTTCCAAGATCCAGACTCCCCAGCCACCCTAGGGCAGGGTGATGGCACGCCCAGGGGCACACTGCTCTGGGAATGCAGATGTTCATCACCAGCTGAGGCCTTCCAGCGTCAGATCCAGGGGGCGGTAGTTCCAGAATTTTCCACTGGGCATGAGACCCTCAACACTCCACCCTGAAGCCTTTGCACCTGGTCCGCCGGGTGCCAGAGTCTTTACACATATTTGCACCCACATAATCACCATGTACCTCGCTATTGCTTGTCTCCCCTTGAGCCCTTTCTGTAGCCAGGTGCCCAGGCGCGCCCCTGCAGCCCCAAAGTCCGGGCAGCCTCTGTAGGGTACAAGGGCTGCAGCTCCCGGAGAGGAGCAACACGATCGCCCCCCCACCCCCCACTCCAGCAGTCATTGGTGTTTTTCTTTTATCCCCAGACACAGAAACGCGCTGGTTTGCCCAGCTGCTACCCTGGGCCCCTGCGGGTGTGCGCCCCGAGTCTCGGCGCCGCGCCCCGGCGCGCTCCCGCCCGCGCCTTTGATGTGCCCCCCACCCCCAGCAGCGCCGCCCAGGTCCCCGAGATCCAGCTGCTCGCGCCCGGCCTCCCTGCCCGCGATCCGCAGCTGCCGCCCGCCTGCAGGCCCGCGCGATTACTGGGTTTGCACCTGGAAACGCCCCAACCCGGCTTTGCTGAGACTCTGGCCCCAGGGTGGCGCAGGAGCGGCTGGGGTGTCTGGGTCAGGGGGAAGCCCCTGGAGAACTCTGGCAACCAGGAGGCTAGGCAGGAACTTTTATGGGAGAGAGAGGAGAGAGAGGAGAGGCGATGGTACTTGGCACCGTCTCCTTTGATTTCTGGTATCACCATCAATGGTGGAATATATCTTAAGCCCCGTGTGTGTGTGTGTGTGTGTGTGTGTGTGTGTGTGTGTGTGTGTGTGTGTGTACACGAGGGTTTCATGTAAACCAGACTGGCTTCCAACTCACTGTGTCACGGAGGATGGCCTTGAACCTCCTGCCTGCACCTCCCAAGTGCCGGGATTACAGGCATGTGTCATCATACCTGGTTTCCATGGAACTGGGCTCGAACCCAGACCTTCTGTGCATTCTCGGCAAGCACTCTTCCAGCTGAGCTACCTCCCGGGCCCCCAGCCCAAGTCCCTGGCAGAGTCGAGCCTTGAATGTTCTCTCCTCACTTGCTCCAAAACGGAGAGCGCCCTTGGATCTGGTGTTTCCGCGTGGTCCGCAGTCTGCTAACCGAAGGAGACGATGGAGGCGCCTGAGCAGACTCCCCAGGACCCCTACTTACCACGAGTTTCTGCTTTTTCCCTCTTTGGAAAGATATTTATTGAGTATAAATAAATGCCCTATGCATTAAATATAAAAAAGTTCACTATTCATTAAAAGTCAGGCTGAAATACTGAGGGAACCATAGATCCAAAATACCACCTCGTGGTACAGCAGTGACAATTCACCCCTATGTTAGACACATTGATAACTTGCTCACAGGACACAACAAAACCTATCAAAATAGGCCCATCACTTTCAGCCACCACGACAGACAATGGTTTTGCATCAGGAGATGAGCAGTCAGCCATTTATCAGATCACAATAAGACTGCAGGGTTACATCACTGTAGAATTTAAAGATTCTCATCTCCTTGCTTTTATTTAAAATCATTGTTAATGAATAAAAACAATCATACAAGGTCAAGGTTACTTTCAAGTTAGTCTCTTTAAGAAAAAAAGAGTTCAATTTTAGTGCAAAGATTCCCTCAAGCAATATGTTTCTTTTTAATTTTTTTTAAATTATTTATTTATTTATTTATTTATTTGAGAGTGACAGACACAGAGAGAAAGACAGATAGAGGGAGAGAGAGAGGGAATGGGCGCGCCAGGGCTTCCAGCCTCTGCAAATGAACTCCAGAGGTGTGCGCCCCCTTGTGCATTTGGCTAACGTGGGACCTGGGGAACCGAGCCTCGAACCGGGGTCCTTAGGCTTCATAGGCAAGCGCTTAACCGCTAAGCCATCTCTCCAGCCCTCTTTTTAATTTATTTATTTATTTATTTACTTACATACTTTTTCTGTTTGTTTGGTTTTTTTTTTTGTTTGTTTGTTTTTTCAAGGTAGGGTCTCACGCTAGCCTAGGCTGACCTGGAACTCACTCTGTAGTGTCAGGGTGGCCTTGAACTCACAGCGATCCTCCTACCTCTGTCTCCTTAGTGCTGGGATTACGGTGTGCGCCACCATGCTCAGCTTATTTTGGTTTTTTCAAGGCAAGGTCTCACTCCAGTCCAATCTGACCCGGCACTCACTATGTAGTGGGGTGGCCTCAAACTCATGGCGATCCTCTTACCTCTGCCTCCAAAGTGATATCTCATGTGCCACCATGACTGGCTTCTTTTTTTTAATTATTTTTAAAAACTATAATATTGAGGCCAGAGAGATGGCTCAGTGGTTAAGGTGCTTGCCTGCAAAACCTAACAACCTGAGTTTGACACCCCAGTATCCATGTAAAGCTTGGTGAGCCCATTCTCTCTCTGTCTCTGTCTCTCTCTGATTGAAAATAAATAAAAATATTTATTTATTTGTTGTTTGTTATTTATTTATGATAGATTTATTTTGCTGAAGACAAACTCCAGACACATGTGCCATTTGGTAGAGTTGGCTTTCCATGGGCCCTAGGGAATTGAACCAGGGCCAGCAGGCTTTGCAAGCAAGCACCTTTAACCATTAAGCCGGCCCTCCAGACCCCAGAAATGAGCTTCTTAACTGAAAAAAACAGGGCTGGAGAGCTGGCTTAATGGTTACGGCATTTGCCTGTGAATCCAAAGGACCTAGGTTCTATTCCCCAGGATCCATGTAAGCCAGATACACAAGGTGGCACATGTGTCTGGAGTTCATTTGAAGGGGCTGGAGGCCCTGGAACACTCATTCTCTCTTCCTCTTGCACGCTCTCTCTCTCTCAAAAATAAATAAATGACTCTTTTTAAAAAAAGAGAGCAAAGCCCAGTGTGGCGGCACACACCTTTAATCCCAGCACTAGGGAGGCAGAAGTAGGAGAATCACTGTGAGTTCAAGGCCACCCTGAGACTCCATAGTGAATTCCAGGTCAGCCTGGCTTAGAGCAAGACCACACCTTGAAAAACCAAAGAGAGAAAAAAGAGTAGTGTAAGTTTTCCTTCAAAGAAAAGAAAGAACCTAAATCTGTTATGATGGATGACATTGGAAATACGTTTAGTCCTAGAACACGTCTTTATTTTACGTGATGTACTGGAATGATGTGAGTCTATGAAGCAGAGATCTGTGGCAATCCTGATTCACCCATCGGGACTCCATCCTTGATTTTTTGTGTGTCAGTAGGGACACCTTCTGGAATTGGGGGTGCAGGTGCTGCGTCGTCCAAGAAAGACCTATCTTCATCAGCCAGGGCATCCGACTCCGGGTCTGAGTCACCCCCATCTGGTTCTGGGGTGATTCTGCCATCCCTGAGGCTCAGCGCTCCCTTGGATTTCATTCGCTCCATAACATCCTCCACCTGGTCGCGTGAATCCTCAGTCTGGTCGCTTTTCGCCAGCCTGTGTGCCGTCTTCGTCTCCCTGCCTCCTGGTTTCACGGCCCGCACCACGTCTTGGTGTCGTTCGTTGCCTGCACGGTGGCGTAGTTGACTTTTGGGCAGGTCGTGTGTGCCCCTGCTGCTCAAACATCTGCTTTTGCTTTAAATCTGCAAAGTTTCCCGGTTGACCGTATTCTTGCCGGACCCTCTCTCCTCTTCTTTATTTGATCCTTAAAGCGCACTACTAGCTCAGCAGCCAACTGGGAAATCTTTTTTTTTTTTGTCAATGGATTTTGCCCTGGTATTCACGGTGCCAATGAAGTCAGGCTGGGCAGTGGAGTGCAGCTCTGCTGGCTTTTACTTTCCTGAACAACTGGTTCATCTTGGCTGGCCATGAAGAAATCCAGACACTTTGGCTTTAATTTCAACATTCTTTCTACCTGCTGCTCTGGATGCTTGCCCCTAGGGTATGGAAGAATGGTGACTCCTACAAATAGGGGCCTGGAAAGAAGAGCAGCTGACATGGTGGGGGGGGGGGGGGGTCCCCTGGGATGGAACTTACCTAGCCACCTGCATTTAGTATAATAGCAATGGCTGGTGTTAATTTCTCACTATCCTCCCCAGACAAGACAGTGTGCAAAGGGCTTGAGTTGTTCTCTCATTTAATTCTACTAGCTCTGATGGAGAGGCACCCACTGTACAGGTGAGAAACTAAGGCTTAGGAAAGGTTGAATCCTTGCCCACAGCCATGCATCCAAGTGGCGGAAGGAGATTAACCCCCCACTCCCCACCCCCCACTCTGTGTCCCTCCACCTGTCCCTGTCCCCCAGCTGGATGGCTCTGGAGTGTGCATATCAACGCTTGTCAGCTGGCCTTCTAAATAGTGCCCTAGGGCTGCAGAGATGGCTTAGTGGTTCTGGTGCTTGTCTGCAAAGTCAGAGGACCCAGGCTGGATTCCCCAGTACCCACTTAAGCCAGGTGCACAAGGTGGCACATGCATCTGAAGTTTGTTTGTAGTGGCTAGAGACTCTGAGATGCCCATTCTCTCTCTCTCTCTGAAATAAATAAAATAAATAAATAAAAATTAAATAGTAGCTTAACAAGTGAGATCAAAAGAAAGCCAGGATTTTCCCAGCCTGCTGTCAAGCCCTAAGCTGTTCTGTTTGTCAGGCCGTTGGTACCCTTCCTGTATAGATATGGCCATGAACTGAAGCATGAGTCTGAGGGCCCAGGACCCCTGCCCCAGCCACCAGCCTCAAATGCACAGGGGAAAAGACAGGAGGCCAGGGAAGCTTTTACCTGGAATGTGACAGTAAGAGGGGTAAGTGGTGTCCCCTCTCTTCTTCCCTAAAGGGACTGATTCTCACTGCTCATCTTCAGTCCTGGTGGTACAGGGCTCAGGAGCCAGGGCCTGGGAGGCTCTGGCCTACCTTGGTCCCAGGTAAATTTGAATGGTGATAGGTATGAGTACCTGACCCTTGTCCTCTACATGCCCCCTACCTCACTGTGGTGCTACACCCTACACACGCACCCTTAGCCTAGCCAGTGGTCAGCAAATTGGAGGATGATCCCACAGCAGCGTGTTAATGTGAGATGAGATGTTATGGTTGTACCTGGCTATGGTTTAGGTGCATTTAAACAAGCAAACAAAAAAGGAAATGGGCTCATGATGGTCAGCAAGAAAAACAGGAAAGAGGGATGGGGAGATTGCTCAGTGGTTAAGGCACTTACCTGCAAAACCTAATGACCTGGGTTTGATTCCCCAGTACCCACATAAAGCCAGATGCACAAGGTAGTGCATATATCTGGAGTTTGTTTGCAGTGGATGGAGGACCTGGCATACCCTTATTTCTTTCTCTCTCTCTCTCCTTGCAAATTATATATATATATATAAATAAATTATTTATTTATTTATTTATTTATTTATTTATTTATTTATTTTGGTTTTTCAAGGTAGCACTTCGCTCTAGCCCAGGCTGACCTGGAATTCACTATGTAGTCTCAGGGTGGCCTTGAACGCATGGCGATCCTCCTACCTCTGTCTCCCAAGTGCTGGGATTAAAGGTGTGTGCCACCATGCCCAGCTATAAAATATATTTTTAAAAACAGGAAAGAGCCAGAAGACCCAAGATATGGTCTCCAAGGACACATTGCCAAAGACCATTCCCTATAGTTTGGTCATGCCTTCTAAATTTCTGTCACCTCCCAGTAAGTAACCATCAAATTGCAGCCCAACAATAGGTTGGCAAATTTATAGCTCAAAGCCCTCCTGATCCAATCAAGTCTACAAAGCCCACCAACTGCAGTTAACCTTTAGCATCCAGTCTTTGGGGGCAGTTTAGATCCAAACTATAATATAGGCCATAAGATTTCTGTAGCAACTATTCAAATTTACCCTTGTAGGGTGAAAACAGACATCATGTAAGTTATTTATGAACTCAGCTGCCCTGTGGTACAGTTTACGTGACTCCTGATTTATTACTTATCTGCTCCATACTACCAAAATCCTAATCAAGGACCTAGCCTGATGGGTCAGCTTCTTCTATTTGTTTGATGGTTTTTAAAATGTCTCATGTAAATTCACTCCCTAGCTGAGGATAGCCTTGAACTTCAAATCCTTCTGCCTCTATTTCCTAGTGCTGCTATTACAGGTATACACCACCCCCACTGGTTTATTTGATTGTGAGAATTAAACCCAGGGCTTGGTATGTGTTAGGAAAGCACTCTACCAACTGAGCAACATCCCAGCCCTGTTAGAGGCACTCCGAAATGGAGCACTGCTGAGCAGCACCCGGCAGAAGGAAAGCGCTCGGCAAAGCGTGCGCTGGTCCTGAAAGCTTTTGTCCAGATGCGAGATAGCCATCATTTGATTACCTCAATCACACGGCTCCCGCTGAATTCACCAGGGCAGGGAAGGACAAGCTTCCATGTGTTAAGGGAAAAGAGAAACAAACACTTGGGAACAGCTGCGGTGGTTACCACAGAAGACACAGTTGCAGGTTAAAGCAAACACCTGGCCTGGGAAAGCTCAGTCATTCTGTACACATCACTGAGTGTTTACAGTCTGCCAAAGACTGAAGATCCTGAGCCACTTCACAGGCTGTCCCTGCTAGTCAGGTGCAATCGCTGTTGGCAAAGCTGAGGATGCGGCTCAGTTAGTGGGGTGCGTGCCTTGCCTGCATGAAGCCCTGTATGTGAGCCCCAGTAGTGCACCAAGTAGGAGTGCTGGCATGTGCCTGTCATCCCAGCATTCCGGAGTCGAGGCAGGGAGATCAGAAGCTCCAGGCTATCCTTGGCTACATAGGAAAGTTGACACCAGCCTGAGATCCTAGACTCTGTTTAAAATTTTAAAAAAACCTCAATATTGTAGAAATGGGTAGAGGAAAAAAATTCACTGTAAAGATGACTGGGAGAAAGGAGAAAAAACTTAGAAAGCAAGAGGGCCACAGATAAAGAAGATGGATTAGGAAGGAAGGGAGGGAGGGAGAAAAGAGAAAGTGCACAAATGAGATTATGCCGTTTTGTTCTTTCTACTTTCCAGTATCCTTCAGCTTTTCCCAGTGACTAAGCATGTAACGTAATAATCAGATTTCTCTCTTATGAAAAGGGGTACCTTCAGCCCCATTATGGTGGGGTCCTTATAGTAGTCTATTCATTCTATGGCTTACACTCCTACACTTGGGGTAGATTGTGTGTGTGGTCACATATATAATCTGAAGTCATGAGACAATTTCCAAAAGCAAGCAAAAACTGAAAGGGATTTAATTAATGGAAAAAAATGGAAAAATATCCACATTATATGCCTCTTCCTTGACAGCACCCAAGTGTATATGGCTCCGGGCAGCTACATTCTAGGACAAAGCTTTGGTCTTTCTGGCTTGAGATGTCAGAGGCTAGTGTTTGGGGCTGCCAAAACAGGAATTGAGAGCACAAATCTTTTCTTCATTTGACTCAAGGTCTCATGTGGCCCAGGCTAGCCTTACACTTTACGTGAAGCTGAAGATAGCTTTGAACTTTTGAAGCTTCTGATTCTAGTTCCCAAGTGCTGGAATTGTAGGCATGGCCCTAGCCCCGCATGGCTTTGAAATCCTAACTCCTGATGTGATGGTGGTAGGAGATAGGACCACTAGGAGATGGTTAGGTCTGAGAGAGAGCCCTTTTGAGTGGGCTAATGCTCTAGTAAAAAGCCCTAGAGAGCAGCCTCGGTCTATTCACCTGGGAGGACCCAGTGAGAAGGTGCAATCAATCAATGAGCCCCAAACATTAATTAATGTATATCATAATAGAACTTTCAAACAACCAAAGATTTAGAGAACATTTTAAAACCCACCATTCAGTGGGAAAGCACCCTGAACAATGATCATATGACTAGTGGTGAGCTCAAGAAATGAACACTTGCAAAACACCGCATCTTCTGGTATCTTGGGCTTGGATTTCCTAACCCCAAGAATTTTGAGACATTGGTATTTATTGATGATAAACTTCCCAGTTCAAGGCATTTTGTTATTGCTGACCAAATAGATTAAGACAAGAAGGAAAGATAAATTCAAAAGAATATTCTTTTCTTTTCTTACTTTAAGGTGAAGATTTTATGCAAGCACAACATTGCACTGTGTACTTAAAGCCTAGAAATGTAAATTATATGGCAACAATTGCACACATTTTGCTGTTATAAAATGTTAGCATTTTCACAAAGCATTATAATATAATAGACTGTTAAAGATACATTTCTGCAAGCCCTAAAGCAGCTACTGAAATAACCTAATACATATAGCTAAGAAGCTATAAAATTAAAATAAAACTCTAAAAACCTGTGATTACCTAAAAGGAAGCTAGGAAAGGAAAAACAGAAAAAAGAAACAATAAAGTTAGAAAAAAAATTGCAAACGAAACACTTCAATCTAATACTTTCCATAACTTACTGCATGTAAGTAGACTAAACACGTACAAATTATCAGAATGGATAAAAAAAGCAGCTCCTTCCAGGTCAGCCTGGGCTAGAGCAAGACTCCACCTCAAAAAACAAAGCCAAACAGCAGCTCCAGGCCAGGCATGATTGTGCACACCTTTAATCCCATCACTCAGGAGGCAGAGGTAGTAGATGGCTGTGAGTTCAGGCCAGCCTGAGATTACGTAGTGGAACCCAAGTCAGTCTGGGCTAGAGGGCAATCCTAACTTAAACCCTCACTCCCCAAAAAGGAGCTCCAACTAAGTAGAACATACTTAAAATGTAAATACACAGATGTACTGAGAATAGAAGATGAAACCCAACTTCAGGGCTAGAGAAATGGTTTAGCAGTTAAGGCACTCACCTGTGAAGCCTAAGGACCCAAGTTCGATTCCCCAGTACCCACGTAAGCTAGACACACAAGGTGGCACATGTGTTTGGGGTCTGTTGGCAGTGGCTAGAGGCCCTGGCATGCCCATTCATTCATTTATTCATTCTTTCACTTTCTCCTTCTCTCTGCCTCTTTCTCTCATAAATAAATAAATAAATAAAATATTTTTAAAAATAAAAGTAGACTTCAAGCCAGGGATGGTGGCACATACCTCTAAATCCAGCACTTGGGAGGCAGGGATAGGAGGATCATTATGAGTTCAAGGCCAGCCTGGGACTACAGAGTGAGTGCCAGGTCAGCCTGGGCTAGAGGGAGCCCCTACCTCAAAAGAAAAAAAAAAGTAGACTTTAAGACAGACTTCAATATTAGAAAGAATGAAGGACATTTGATTGTACTGAAGGGTTAACTCATCAAGTAAACAGAGCACTATGAAACATGTGCCTCTAAAGATAAAATAAATAATGAAAGAAATGTGATAGAACAAAGGAGAAAGAGACCAATGCAGAATCAAGATATTTGTGTGTGTGTGTGGTATGTATGCATGTGTGTTTGTTTGTGGGCACATGTGTGTGCAGGCATGCATGGACATACATGTATATGCATGTAGAGAACTTCTAGCACCGTTCCTCAGGAATGTCCACCTTTTTAAAATATATTTTATTTATTTATTTGACAGAGAAAGTGGTAGAGAGTGAGAGAGAGAGAATGGGCACTCCAGGTCCTCTAGCCACTGCAAATGAACTCCAGATGCATGTGCCCCTTTGTGCATCTGGCTTACATGGGTCCTGGAGAATCAAACCGGGATCTTTTGGCTTTGCAGGTAAGCACCTTAACCGCTAAGCCATCTCTCCAGCCCTTATCCACTTCTTTTTGAGACAAGGTCTCTTGTTTGCCTGGAGTTTAGCAATTGGGCCAGACTGGCTGACTATAAACTCCAGGGACCCACCTGTCTCCACTTCTCCAGTGCTGGGATTATATGCATGTGCCACCAGGTCCAGCTTTAAAAGGGTGCTGGGATTGGATTCAGGACCTTATGCTTGCAAAGCAACCACCTTACTAACTGAACTATCTTCCCAACTACTGATAGAACAACTGGGCGATAAATTAGAAAAGATGTAAAAAAGTTTAGCAACATCACCAATGAACTTGCCCTTGTTAGTATTTTTATTGATTAATTATTTATTTATTTGAGAGAGACAAAGGCAGAGAGAGGGAGGGAGAGAGAGAGGCTGGGCATGCCAGGGCATCCAGCTACTACAAACAAACTCCAGGCGCATGCGCCATCATGTGCATCTGGTTTACGTGGCTCCTGGGGAATCGAATCTAGGTCCTTTGGCTTTGCAGGTAAGTGCCGTAACTGCTAAGCCATCCCTCTGGCCCCCTAATTAATATTTATAGACTAAACTACTCAACTACAGAAGATATTACACATGGAACATTTACCAGCACAAAACGTACAGTGAGTCATAAAATGTTTCCACAAGTTTTGAAGGATTGAAATGTTATAGAACATATCAGTTATGGATCAGAATTAAATTAGAAATCAGTAACAATAAGACATGTAGGAAAGCCCCAAATATGTTGAAATTAAATAATATCTTTTATTTATTTATTTATTTGCAAGGGGAGGGGGGAAAGAAAGAGAATGGGCACACCAGGGCCTCTAGTCACTACAAACTGAACTCCAGATGCATGCACCACTTTGTGTATCTGGCTTTACGTGAGTACTGGGGAATTGAACATGGGTCATTAGGCTTTGCAGCCTTAACCTCTGAGCCATCTTGCCAGCCCAAGTGACATATCTTTAAATAACCCATGAATCAAGAAGGAAACACTGGGGAATTTAGAAAATACTATAAAAGAATGAAAAAATAATACAAAATTTGCTAGATATATCTAAAGCTATTTATTTATTTTTTGTGACAGTCTTGTATAGCCCAGGCTAGCATTGAATTTTCTAATATTTTATTTTTATTTATTCATTTGAGAGAGAGAGAGAAATAAGTAAAGACAGGAAGAGAGAGAGAGAGGGTTAGGATTAGGCAGAGAGAGAATGGGCACATCAGGGCCTCTAGCCACTGTAAACAAACTCCAGATGCATGGGTGTGGTGGTTTGATTCAGGTGTCCCCCATAAACTTAGGTGTTCTGAATGCTAGGTTCCCAGCTAATGGAGATTTGGGAACTAAGGCCTCCTGGAGGCAGTGTGTTATTGGGGGTGGGCTTATGGGTGTTATAGCCAGTGTCCTCACCAGTTTTTGGCACTCTATCCTGTTGCTATTTTCCCCCTGATGTTGGCCAGGGGGTGATGTCCATATCCTGCTCATGCCATCATTTTCCTTGCCATCATGGAGCTTCCTCCTTGAGTCTGTAAGCCAAAATAAACCTCTTTTTTTCCCACAAGCTGCTCTTGGTTGGGTGATTTCTACCAGCAATGCGAACCTCACTGCAACAATGGGCCACCTTGTGCATCTGGATTATAGGGGCCCTGGGGGATCGAACCTAGGTCCTTCAGCTTGGCAGGCAAGTGCTTTAACTGCTAAGCCACCTCTCCAGCCCTAGCCTTGAATTTTCTATGCTGCTGAGGTTGACCTTGAACTTCTGATTCTCCTGCCTCTACCTCCAGAGTGCTAGGATTACACATCTACGCTTTGGTGCCTGGTTTATGCAGCACTGGGATCACACCAAGACTTTGTGCATGCCAGGCAAGCACTCTGCCAACCGACCTACATCCCCAGCCCAAGTAATACGATTTAGGTGATCAATATTTCCATGTTATGAATCTGGGTTACAAAAACATTAAATCCAAAGTAAAAGTGGAAAATGAAAGTACAAGGAATAGAAGTAACTGAAATAGAAAAAAGAAAAGTAGGGAGGTGGATCAGCTGTTTAAGGTGCTTGAAAATCCTAGTAAGATTGGTCAAGACAAAACATAGAAACATACATTTTTGGTAGAGATCAAAGAAGATATTGTTATGGATTCTAGGTCAACAAAATTATAAGGTCCTATTATTATCAATATTTTACTAATAATAGCAACCTTATAAAACAGAAACCAGGCTTGAGAGATGGCTTAGCTATTAAGGCGCTTACATGCAAAGCCAAAGGACCTAGGTTCAATTCCTCAGGACCCATGTCAGCCAGATGCACAAGGCGGTGCATACATCTGAAGTTCGTTTGCAGTGGCTGGAGGGCCTGGAGTGTCCATTCTCTCTCTCTCTCTCCATATATATATATATATATATATATATATATATATATATATATGCCTTTTCTCTCTCAAATAAATAAGTAAAAATAATTTTTTTCTAAAGAGAAATTTAAAACTAACTCAATAAGCCCTTAACTTATTAAAATTTTAATTTATTATAAAAAATTTCTTCCCAATAAACTTTCAGGCCTCAGTATATTTTATGTGACTTCTATCAAGCATTCAAATGCAAATCTGGGGCAAAATGTTTCAAAAAATAGAGTATCAGGTTGATTAAATATGGTCACAAGTTCTGTGCATTGTTCTCAAGAGATAAAATTTATTTTCTGTCACTCTGAACGCAGGCTGAACTTTGGCTCACTTTGTCTAATATGTTATGGCAGAAATGACTCCTAAAGGTTCCAACCAAGCCTGGTCTATGAGAGGCTTGCTAACATCCACTTTCATTCTGGGAAGCCATCACCCTGCCCTGGACAAGCGCTGGGCTGTTAGAATTATAGGGACCTCCATTGCTGAATCCCCTACCTACGAGTCATGTTCACTAATAAATCTCACAGCAAATCCCACAATAAAAACAAAATCCCTAATGGCTGTGGAGTTAAATATGTCCCCCATCATTCTGGGGAGCCAGTTGCCATGCTGGAGACAGACTTGGGCTAGATTGCTGAGTGATGAAAGACTATGTGAAGAGAGAAAAAATATATAAGCTAAAGACTTATTTAAAAATAAGACACACAGCTGGACATTATGGTGTATGCCTGTAATCCCAGCACTCAAGAGGCAGAGGTACGATTGCTCTGAGTTTGAGGCCAGCCTGGGACTACAGAAGGAGTTGCAGGTCAGTCTGAGCAAGGGTGAGACCCTACCTTGAAGGAAGGAAGGAAGGAAGGAAGGAAGGAAGGAAGGAAGGAAGGAAAGAAAGAAAGAAAGAAAGAAAGAAAGAAAGAAAGAAAGAAAGAAAGAAAGAAAGAGAGACACACAAAAAACTACACTGAAATTTGATTTCACGAACAATTGCTGACAAAGTTGTGGGGACAAAGGAACCCTTACACATTGTTGGTGGAATATAAATTACTCCAGTCACTATGACAGTCAATATAGGAGTTCTTCAAAGAACTACTATATCACTCTTGGGGATATATTTAAAGGAAATGAACATGCAAAAAAGAATGTCTGTATATCCATGTTGATGGCAGCATTGATTATTATTCACAGTTGCCAAGGTGCCCATCAACAGAAAAAATGGGTAAGAAAAATATGGTGTGCAAATTTTATTAGCTACTTTCTCTTTTCTGTAACCGAATACCCAACAAAAAGCCACTTGAGGAAAGAAGAGTTTATTTCAACTTACAGTTGGAGAAGATAGAACCCTTTAGGGAGGGGAGGTATGGGGGCCGGAGCTTAAGGCAGCTGGTTCAGTCAGTCCACAGTGAGGAAGCAGAGAGCAATGAATGCTGGTGCTCAGCGCTCTCTCTCGCTTGCTCTCTCTCTCTCTGGTTTTTTGAGGTAGGGTCTTACTCTAGCCCAGGCTGACCTGGATTTCACTGTATAGTCTCAGGATGGCCTTGAAAAACTCACATGATCCTCCTCCCTCTGGCTCCAGAGTGCTGGGATTAAAGGCATGTGCCACCACGCCCAGCATCTCTCTCTCTCTCTCTTTTTTTAAGTACTAGAACAAGGTATTTATTTATTTGAGAGAGAGATAGTGAGAGAGAGAAAGTGGCATATAGAGAAAATGGGCATGCCAGGGTCTCTAACCATTGCAAACAAATTCTGGACGCATGAGCCACCTTGTGAATCTGGCTTATGTGGGTACTGGGGAATCGAACTTGGATCCTTAGGCTTTACAGGCAAGTACCTAACAACTGAGCCATCTCTCTAGCCCCTCACACACTAAATAGCCCCTTATACACATCCTCAGGAATTGTCTCTTAGGTGATTCTAGATTCTGGCAAGTTATCAAAATTAACCATCATGGGCTGGAGAGATGGCTCAGCAGTTAGACACTTGCATAGAGCCAGATGCACTAAGTGGCACGTGCATCTGGAGTTCATTTGCTGTGGCAGGAAGTCCTGGAACATCCATACTCATTCTTTCTCTCAGTCTGACTCCCAAATAAGTAAATAAATTAATCACTGCAAAGATAGAAAAGCATTATGAGCTGTGAACAACCTTAATGAATGCTAATGCATGGTTATAAAAGGCAAAATTCTGGGCAGGGCATGGTGGTGCATACCTTTAATCTCAGCACTCAGGAGGCTAAGATAGGAGAATCATTGTAAATTCAAGGCCATCCTGAGACGACATAGTGAATTCCAGTTCAGCCTGGGCTACAGCAAGACCCTACCTTAAAAAGAAAAAAAAAGAAAAAACAAAAAAACAAAACAGGAATGGTAGCATGTGCCTTTAATCCCAGCACTTAGGAGGCAGAGGTAGGAGGATCACTGTGAGTTTTGAGGCCAGCCTGAGACTACAATAGTGAATTCCAGGACAGCCTGGGCTATAGCAAAATCCTACCTTGAAAAACTAGAAAGAAAAAGAAAAGAATTGAAATTAAGATGTTGGACAGAATATCTACCTTGAAAAGAAGAATAGATACATTCAAGGTGATACAGGAGGGAAAAATAATAATCAATGTTAGAAGAGGTGATGACCAAATGAAAATGAAGAAAATAGCAGACTTCAAAATCACCAGCATGATTAATAAAAAGTCTTGGGCTGGAGAGATTACTCAGTGGTTAAGGCACTTGCCTGCAAAGCCTAATGACCTGGGTCCAGTTCTCCAGTACCCATATTAAAGTCAGATGCACAAGATGGCACATGTGTCTGGAGTTCATTTGCAGTGGCTGGAGGCTCTGGCACACCTATTCTCTCTCTCACACATCCCTTGCAAGTAAATAAATAATATTATTTTCTAAGTCTGGTTATCGATTCCTCAATCAACAGGCACAAACTAATGAGCTAGATCAGAAAACAGCAGTTCTCCTTTTGCCATCCTCAATAAATCACCTCCCTGTCAAAGACAGATGCCACCTTAGGGAGAAAGGATGGAAAATGATATTCCAAGCAAATGGAGTTAGGAAACAAGCAGGTGTGGCTATGCTAATATCTGACAAAACAGACCTCAAACCAAAGTTAATAAGAAGAGATAAAAAAAAAAGGTCACCACATACTGATGAATGGGACAATCTACCAAGAGAACATTACAATTAAACTTATATGCACTGAACATAGGTGCAGCTCATTTTATAAGACCAACTGAACTAGGTACAAAGTCAAAGCTATAAATCCAACAGGAAAATTAATAGTGGGTGACTTCAATACCCCATTCTCGCTAATAGACAGGTGATCTAGTCAAAAAACAAGAAGGGTAGCACTGAGTCAAATGACACCAAACAGATATTCACAGACCCTTCCAACCATACACTTCAGAATACATGTTCTGTCCGTAGATCTTTCTTTAAAACAGATCACATATTAGCACACAAATTAAGTATCAACAAATTTAGGAAAATTGAAGCAGATTTTTATGTTTGATCTAGCCATAATGCAATAAAACTAGTAATTAACAAGAAAAACTACAGAAAATATAACTTCTATAGATTAAAAAAACACTATTGAATAATGAATGAACCATGAAGAAATCAATTAGGAATTAAAAAATTTCGAGCCAGGCGTGGTGGCACATGCCTTTAATTCCAGCACTCGGAAGGCAGAGGTAGGAGGATCGCCATGAGTTCGAGGCCACCCTGAGACTACATAGTGAATTCCAGGTCAGCCTGAGCCAGAGTGAGACCCTACCTCAAAAAAAAACCAAAAAAACAACAAAAAAAAAAAATTCAAGCCATGTATGGTGGCACACGCCTGTTTTAACCCCAGCACTTTGGAGGATAGCTGTGAATTCAAGGCTATCCTGAGACTACATAGTGAATTTCAGGTCAACCTGGGCTAAAGCGACACCTTACCTTGAAAAAAGTAAATTCCTAAAACTGAAAGAAAATGCAAACATAGCATACCAAAACCTATAGGACACAATGACAGCAGTTTTAAGTGGGAAGTTCATAACTAAGTGCCTATGTTACAAAATCAGAGAGCTCTCAAAAAATAATGTAATGGGGTTGGAGAGATGGCTTAGCAGTTAAGATGTTTTGCCTGCAAAGCCAAAGGATCCCGGTTCAATTCTCTAAGACCCACGTAATCCAGATGCACAAGGGGGCACATGCATCTGGAGTTCATTTGCAGTGGCTAGAGGCCCTGGCACACACACACACACTCTCTCTCTCTCCCTCTTTCTCTCTCTCAAATAAATAAATAAAATATTTAAAAAAAATTTAAGGATGTGCCAGAAAGAAAACATCACTTTACACAATTAAAATATTTTGTTCAAGGGCTGGAGAGTTAGTTCAGCGGTTAAGGTGCTTTTCTGGAAAGCCTAATGACCCGTGTTTGAGCCCTAGAACCCACATGAAGCCAGATCACAAGGTGGCACATGCATCTGGAGTTCGTTTGCAGTGACTAGAGGCCCTGGCATTCATTCTCTCTCTCTCTCTCTCTCTCTGTCTGTCTCTTTCTACTTGCAAATAAAAATATTTTTTAAAGATTTACATTCAAATGCCTGGAAAAGAGTGAACATTGTCATAATGATTTCTAAAGTGGAGCCTCACATATATCATGTATTCTTGCTGGTTTAGGAGTACCTTCCTTCCCATAAACCATGCTTTGGATAACCATGTCAGCATATGATTTTTATTTTATGAGGACCCCAGTTTGGATCCCCATTACGCATGTAAATGCAAGATGGGCATGGTGGCACTCCTGTACTCCTGGCACTTGGGAGGTAGAGACAGCAATCCTTGGGGCAAGCTGGCTAGTTAGACAAGCCAAACTGGTAAGCTCTGGATTCAATTAAGAGACTCTATCTCAGTAAATAAGGTAGAGAGTAATCAAGGAAGATACCCAATGTCAACCTCTGGCCTCCATATGCACACTCATACGCATGCACCCACACATGTGAGCATGTGTACCCACATAGATGCATGCCTACATGTGCAGAACAACAAAAAATAATATCTTTTAAATTTAAAAACAGAAGAAAAGGCTGGAGAGGTGGCTTAGTGGTTAAGGCAATTGTCTGCAAAGCCAAAGGACCTCGGTTCCATTCCCCAGGACCCACATAAGCCCCATGCACGAGGTGGCGCATGCTCTGGAGTTTGTTTACAGTGGCTGGAGGCCCTGATGTGCCCCTTCTCTCCCTCCCTCCTTTCTCTTTCTCTCTCTCTCTCTGCTTCTTTCTCTCTCTCAAACAAATAAATAAAAATAAAATAGTTTAAAAAAGAAGAAGGGTCAAAGGATTTGGAATCCTGTGGGCAGAATCTTACTCAAGCCAGTGTAGAAAACCAGGTATGGAAATTTTTAAAAAATTTATTTTATTATCTATCTATCTACCTACCTATCTAGCTATCTATCTATCAAGCAATTGACTGATCAATTGATATTCCTTCGTATATCCACCTATGTGTGTGTGTGTGTATGTATGTATAGACATAGATAGATATACAATCAACTTTTTTATTTTTGCAGTCTGGGGAATGAATCCAGGATTTTTTTTTTTTTTTGCACATGCTAAGCAAGCACTGTACCAACTGAACTACAACCTCAGCCTGTGAAAATGATTTTGATGGTTGGATATCGGAGCAAGAGTGCTCTCTGGGGCACAAGGTAAATGAATGGGCTATGGAGCAGGGAAAGGAGATAAAACAGCAACTAATTAATGGGGGGCTCAGGCCCAAAACAGGGAGTCCTGGAGGCTCCCAGAGGAAGCAATTTCGCATGCATATAAAATATCTTTTGCTCCCCAGTAAAGGTTTGTTTCCCTAGGGGTCAGAACTTGATCAAATTGAATGAGGAACATTTTGGGTTTGAACTCACCTTTTGAATCAGCACTTTCCCACCTTCCCAGTTTCACCCAGGGTCATGTTCATTTCTGCCAGCTTCTCAGGGTCCATGAAAGAATAAACCATAGCTGGGCATGGTGGCACACACTTTTAATCCAGCACTCAGGCAGAGCTAAGAGGATCTCGGGTTTGAGGCCAGCCTGGAACTACAGAGTGAGTGTCAGGTCAGCCTGTGCTAGAAGGAGACAATACCTCCAAAAAAATAAAATAAACAAACCAAAAAAGAAAAGGACAAGCCATGGTGACTGTGACATCATCTCTGTAGGTTGCAGGCCACAGTTGCTCATATGTGGGGTTTGGTGAGATCTACTTCTCCACAGAAAGGAAGGTGAGGATTGTGTCACTGCTATTGGTGAGGCAGACCTGGGCTCCATACACTTCTCCCTGGAAAGGGAAGGTGTGGCCTGCAAGAGCCCTTCAGAGCTGGACTGGGGCCAAGGCTGGGAACCTGGGCTGAGACAGGTTTGAGTGCTCCCTGGGATCTGGCTGATATCAATAATCTCTGCTATGCAAATGAACAAAAAATATCTTGTCTAGACCAGAAAACAGAACTCGGTGGGAGGTCGCAAAAGGGTGTGGTGCAACTGGAAACAGAAAAATTCATTTCATCTGGCCTTGAACAGAACAGGATATTCATCAGACTAGCTCCCGGGAGGCAGGTAGCAGCAGAGCCCAGCTGCCAAAGCGATGCTAAGACCGAGGGCTCGCGGGCTCTGCCAGGCAAGTGTGGCGTGGGAACTAGCGAGCATGGAGAAGATGCTGTGCTTTGCTAGCCTGTTCCTAGTGATGTGCTATTTATTTATTTATTTATTTATTTTAGTCAGGGTCTCACTATGTAGCCCAGGCTGGCTGAGCATTCTGGCCTACACCTCCTAAGGGCTAAGGTTACCAGCAGGCATGTGCCACCACAGGTGGACGTTGAGTGATATTCTCTCATTCATTCTCTCTCTCCCCTCCCCTATGTATTTTTTAAAATTTTATTTATTTATTTGCAAGCAGACACACACACAGAGAGAGAGAGAGAGAGAGAGAGAGAATGAGAATGGGTGCACCAGGGCCTCTAGCAGCTATCAACTCCAAATGGTATGTGCCACTTTGTGCATCTGGCTTTACATGGGTACTGGAAAATTGAACTCGGATCATTAAACTTTGCAGGCAAACACCTTAACCACTGAGCCATCTCTCCAGCCAGTCACTTCTCCCCTGTACTCTCTGTATTTTTGAGACAGGGTCTGCTACAACCCAAGTTGGCCCTGGCTAACCTGGAGGAAGGGATCCTTCCACCTCAACCTGCTGAGTTCTGCCATTATAGGTGCCTGGCCATTTGGTGATGCTTTTTACTATTTATTTTCCTTAGTCCTCCATCTTCCCACTCAGGAAGCTGGGCGGACAGAAAGGAAAGCCCAGAGCCTCCCTCGGCAGCCAACTCCAGATGCATGCCCCCCCCCCACTTCCTTGTGTCTCTGGCTAACGTGGGTCCTTTTCCTCTCTCCCACCCTTCCTTCTTTCCTTTGGGTGCCAGGGCTTACATTCAGGGCTTTGCATATTTTAGGCGCACGTTCTGCCACTGAGCTACATCCCTAGCCTCAAAGGAGATTTTTAGGGACCAAGGGTGGAATGTTACAATGAAAGGGAAGTGTTTGAATGCAAGTTGACAAGTGGTAGATTCCCCCCACCCCAACACCCCAATGAGTTTTGTGTATCTGGAGCTGGCATTAAGACCACTGAGAAGAATCTCAAGCTTCTTTTTTTTAATGAGAGAGAGAAAGAATGAGGTGCACCAGGGCCTCCAGCCCCTGCAAACTCCGCGAGCACGTTCCACCTTGCAGGTACGTGCCACCTTTCACTCCCATGCCGCCTGTGCGTCTGGCTTACGTGGGCTCTGGGGAGTCGAACCTGGGTTCTTAGGCTTCACAGACAAGCTCCTTATTAAAATATATTATTTGAAGTGGCCTTTAAAATTTTTGTTGTTATTGTAAATACCTTATTTTAACTTTTTCTGGTTGTTGGTATAGAAAGGTTCAATTGATATTTTTGTATATAGCTTTTAATAGCTTTTTAATTTTTTTTCTATTTATTTGAGAGAGAGAGAGAGAGAGAGAGAAGGAGGGAGGGGAAGGGAGAGAAAGAGGCAGACACAGAGCGAGAATGGGCATGCTAGGGCCTTCAGCAGCTGCAAAGAAACTACAGACGCATGCACCCCCTTGTACACATGTGTGACATTGCACACTCGCATCACTGTGTCTGGCTGTGTGGGACCTGGAGATTCAAACATGAGTTCTTAGGGTTCACAGGCAAGTGCCTTAACCACTAATCCATCTCTCCAGTCCTGTTACAGCTTTTTTGTTTCCTCCTCTTCTTTATTCCCTCTCCCCTCCTCCTTCTCAAGGCAGGGCATCATTATAGCCCAGGTTGGCCTTGAACTCACTCACCACAGTCCTCCTACCTCAGGTTCCCAAGTGCTAGGTTTAAAGGCACAAGCCACCATGCCCAGCTGTTTGCTTCTTTTAGACAGGTACTTGCTGTGCAGACCTGGCTGGCCTTGAACCTTTAATCCTCCTGCTATGCTCTTCCTCTCCTAAGGCATTTGTTATCTTGATTTTACTATTAACCATTCACAGATACACTTCATAATTTTATTGGGATTTTAAAAGTCCCCTGGTTATTCGAATATTTAGTGTAGATGATGGCTCCAGAACCGAGAGAAGCCAAGGCTTGCCCAAGGTCACATAGCAAGATGAGGCCTGAATGGCACAAGAGCCCTGGACTCTCAAGTCTTAGTCCAGTGACTTTCCAATGGTGCATTCTTTAGAAGATGCTGAGGTGGGCGGGTCACAAGGTAGAGACCAGCTTGGGGAATACAGTGAAATTCTACCCCAAAACTAACAACAACAAAAAGCTGGGTGTGGTGGTGCACGCCTTTAATCCCCGCAATAAGGAGGCAGAGGTAGGAGGATCACCATGAGTTCAAGGCCACCCTGAGACTACATAGTGAATTCCAGGTCAGCCTGAGCCAGAGTGAGACTTTAACTCAAACAAACAAACAAGCAAACAAACAAACAAAAAAAAACTAACAAAATGTGGGGAGAGAGGGTTCATCTCAGTTGGTAGGAGTGCTCACCTGGCGTGCCCAAAACCCTAGGTTTGACTCCCAGTGACATATAAAACTGGGTGTAGTGGTATGTACCTGTAATCCCAGCACTCAGGAGGTGGAGGCAGAAGGACCAGAAGTTCAAGGTCATCATCTCCTACACTGAGAGTTTGAGGCCAACCTGGGCTACCTCAGACCCCATCTCAAAATAAAATAAAAGATGTATATAAAATGGGCTGTGGAGGTGTAATGATGTTGATAAAATTAAAAGTCTACTGTGTCCTGAAGACAAGGCTAGACTCTTTTTTTTTTTTTCTTTTTGGTTTATCGATGCAGGGTCTCACTCTAGCCCAGGCTGACCTGGAATTCACTATGTAGTCTCAGGGTGGCCTCAAACTCACGATGATCCTCCTACCTCTGCCTCCCAAGTGCTGGGATTAAAGCGTGCGCCACCACTCCTGGCTTAAGGCTAGACTCTTCTTTTACATTCCTTCATTTGTTCTACCTTGATTCACAGAAGATACCCCGAGGTTCAGAGAGGTGAGGTCATCATCCTTATGTTGCAAAGCAAGCAAGGAACTAAGGTAAAATTGGCACTCAGGTCTGTCGGGCTTTGAATGCTGCCCTCTAGTGGAAGAAGCAAGAAAAAGGCACTAGGTCTGAAACCAGAACCCTAATTTTGCATTTTTTTCCTCCAAGTATGCCCAAATAAAATGGAGTCAATTTTAACTATTTTTATTTATCTATTTGACAGAGAATGTGTGTGTGTGAGAGAGAGAGAGAGACAGAGAGAGAGAGAATGGGCATGGCAGGGCCTCTAGTTGCTGCAAACGAACTCCAGATGCATGTGCCTCTTTGTGCATCTGGCTTACGTGGGTCCTGGGGAATCGAACCTGGGTCCTTAGTCTTCGCAGTCAAGCACCTTAACTGCTGATCCATCGCTTCAGCCCCGATTTTAACCAATTTGTTTTTTGGATACATGTATCACTATATAGCCAGGCTGGCTTCAAACTCTTTTTTTTTTAATTTTTTTTTGTTCATTTTTTAAATTTATTTACTTGAGAGTGACAGAGAGAGAAAGAGGCAGAGAGAGAGAGAGAGAATGAGCGTGCCAGGGCTTCCAGCTACTGCAAACGAACTCCAGACGCGTGCGCCCCCTTGTGCATCTGGCTAACGTGGGTCCTGGGGAATCAAGCCTTGAACCGGGGTCCTTAGACTTCACAGGCAAGCGCTTAACCGCTAAGCCATCTCTCCAGCCCGGCTTCAAACTCTTAATCCTTCTGACTCAGGACCCTAAATGCTGGGATTTTAATAGCCACCCAATTTACTTACTGTTACTGAACCTTTATTAAGTAGTAGTCTTTTTTTTTTTCTTATTTTTCTTTTTTTTTAAAGATAGGGTCTCACTCTAGCTCAGGTTGACCTGGAATTCACTATGGAGTCTCAGGTGGCCTGGAACTCACAGCGATCCTCCTACCTCTGCTTTCCAAGTGGTGGATTAAAGGCGTGCGCCACCACGGCCGGCAGTAGTAGTCTTTTTTGCTCATTACCTCATTTGCCCTCTACAGACTCCCTCCAAGGCTGCTATTATACAGTCTCCATTTTTCAGGCAGAAACAGACTCAGGCTAGGTGTGATGGCTCACACCTCTCATCCCAGCACTTGGGAGATGGAGGCAGGAGGATCAGAAGTTCAGGTCATCTTGAGCTACACAGTGAGTTTGAGAGCAGCCTGGGCTACATGACACTTTGGAGGGAGAGCAGGGGAGGGAGGGAGGGAGGGAGGGAGGGAGGGAGGGAGGGAGGGAGGGAGGAAAGGAGGGAGGGAGGGAGCGGGGGAGGACACTGAGCTCAGGGAGCACACACCACCCTTTAGCGCAAAGCCAGAAGCAGACCTCAGGATTTCTAGCACTGGAGGTTACACCTCTTTCCCTCTCCCATTTTTTTTTTTCTTCTGTCGCTTGAACTGATTGTTTCTAATTTCTACAATTATCATACAGTTAATGTATAACATTTATGATTAACAATACAAATAACTCTTTAACTCTTTTATTTTTTTATGTTAGAGAGAGACAGAGAGAGAAATAGAATGAGTACACTAGGGACTTTCAGCTGCTATGAACGAACTCCAGATGTGTGCAGCTCTTTGTGCACATGCGCACCATAGCACGCGTGCATCACTACTGTGTGTCTGGCCACATAGTACTTGGAGATTTGAACATATCTTCTTAGGCTTCTCAGGTAAGCACCTTAACTGCTAAGTCATCTCTCCAGGCCCTCTTCAACTTTTTTTTTTTTTTTTTCAAGGTAGGGTCTCCCTCTAGCCCAGGCTGACCTGGAATTCACTATGGAGTCTCAGGGTGACCTGGAACTCATGGCAGCCCTCCTACCTCTGACTCCTGAGTACTGGGATTAAAGGCGTGCGCCACCATGCCTGGCAGCTCTTCAAGTCTTAAAAACAATTATATGAAAACAAAGACTTCCACTGAAAACAAGCAGGAGGAGGGGCGATAAGCGAGGATAACAGAAAGGGTTGACATGATCAGAGTACATTACTATGTGGAAATATCATAATGAAACCCCTGACCTTGTTTAATTAATATGCTCTAAAAAATGAGCCAGGCAGGGCTGAAGAGATGGCTTAGTGGTTAAGCATTTGCCTGGGAAGCCCAAGGACCCTGGTTCAAGGCTCAATTCCCCAGGCTCCACGTAAACCAGATGCACAAGGCGGCAGTGAATGAAGGCCCTAGAGTGCCCATTCTCTTTCTCTCTGTGTGTCTGTCACTCTTAAATAAATAAATAAGCCAGACATTTGAACAGATGCTTCATTAAGGAAAATATACAGATGGAAAATAGAGAAAATTTTGGGGCTTGAGAGATAGCTCAATTGTTAAGGTGCTTGCCTGCAAAGGCTTAGGACCCAGGTTCAATTCCCTAGTGCCCACGTAAAGCCCGATGTCCAAAGTGGCACATGCATCTGGAGTTAATTTTCAGTGGCTAGAGGCCCTGGCATGCCCATTCTCCACACCCCTCCTTGAAAATAAATAAATAAATATTAAAAATAAAAGAGAAGCTGCTTAGCCATTTGTCATTAAGGAAATGCAAACAAATTAAAACAACCATGAGGTGCTAACCCAATCCTATATACTAAAATCCCTAAGTCTGAAAAAGCCAACTGTTGACCAAGATGTACAGAAATAGGAATCCCTGTCTTTTCTGGGTGGATATACCAGGTGGTGCAACATTCGGCCTTTCCTCAAAATGTTAAATTTACAGTTATCCTATGGCCAGCGATTCTACTCCTACATCAAAGGAACCGAAGACGTGCTGTGGCAGCTCCCCTCCCTTCTCGTTGCTGCCAGAAAGCACCCGACCCAAAGCGGCTGATGCGAGGAAAGGGTTTATTTTGATGGAAAGGCTCCAGGGAAAGCTCCGTGGGGCTGGGGAAAACATGGTGTGAGAGAAGCTAGACGTCATTTCCTGGCCAACAGCAGGTGGACAGCAGCAAAAGCGACTGTGCCAGACTGGCAAGCGAGGCCGACTGTCACGCCCGTAAGCCCAGCTCCATGGTACATCACCTCTATGAGGCGCTAATTCCCAAATTGCCACCAGCTGGGGACCTAGCATTCAGAACACATGAGGTTATGGGGGACACCTGAATCAAACCACCACACCAGCCTACAGTGAGAATTGGTGTAAAAATTCTTACAGCATTATTATTCATAACAACTCAAAAGCTCTTTAGGAAGCTGGGTGTGGTGGCACACGTGACTATAATCTTAGAGGCTGAGGTAGGAGGATTACTGTGATTTCAGTGCTAGCTAAAGTGAGACCCTGCCTCCAAAAAGAGCAAGGGAAAAAAAGCCAGACACAGGGGACACATGCCTTTTATCCTCGCACCCTAGAGGCAAAGATAGGAGGATCAGTGCAAGGCCAGCCTGGATTGCAGAATGAGTAAGAATGAGTTCCAGGTCAGCTTGGACTAGTGTTAGACCCTACTTCAAAAAGAAAAACAAAAAGCAAAAAAGGGCTACAGAGATGGCTTAGCGGTTAAGGTGCTTTCCTGCAAAGCCAAAGGACCCAGGTTTGATTCCCCAGGACCCACATCAAACCAGATGCACAAGGTGATGCATGCCTTTGAAGTTTGCTTGCAATGGCTAGAGGCCCCGGCATGCTCATTCTCTTTCTCTCTCTCTCTCAATAAATATTTTTACAAAAAGCAAAAAAAATCAGGGCATGTAGCACATATATTTTTTCCTAAAAAAATCTTTATTTATTTATGAGAGAGAGAGAGAAAGAGCAAAAGAGAAAGGGCACACCAGGACTTCTAGCCACTGCAAATGAACTCCAGGTGCACGCACCACCATGCGCATGTGGGTTCTGGGAAACTGAACCTGGGTCTTTAGTCTTCACAGGCAAAAGCATCTTAACTGTTAAGCCATCTCTGCAGCCTCATGGCACACATCTTTAATCCCAGCACTCAGGAGGCAGAGGGAGGAGGACCGCTGTGAGGTTAAAGCAAGCCTGAGATTACATAGTGAATGCCAGGTCAGCCTGGCTAAAGAGAGACCCTACCTCAAAAAAACAAAACAACAACAAAAGAGTTCATTAACTTTTAAATGAGCAAACACAGTAGGGTGCTATTTCAGTGTTCTGCTTCCTTCCCACTCTCACCTCTGCCGTGCTGAGGGCAGAGCCCACAGCCTTGTGCTTGCTAGGCAAGTCCTTCTCAACTGAGCTAACTCTCCAACCACTAGGCTATTATTTCATGGTTTTGTTGTTGTTGTTTATTTTTATTTATTTGAGAGCAACAGACAGAGAAAGAAAGAGGCAGAGAGGGAGAGAATGGGCGTGCCAGGGCCTCTAGCCACTGCAAATGAAACTTCAGACACATGTGCCCCCTTGTGCATCTGGCTTACATGGGTCCTGGGGAATCGAGCCTTGAACCAGAGACCTTAGGCTTCACAGGCAAGCGCTTAACTGCTAAGCCATCTCTCCAACCCCTACTTCATGTTTTAAAATCATTTGTGTGCATGTGTGTGCATGTGTGTACACACGTGTGTGCCGGGACTGGTACTCATGTGGAGGTCAGAGGACAACTGTGAGGTGTCTGTGCTCTTCCATCTTCTCACAGTCTTTGGCTCCATCTCCCATTATTGGAAGCTTGGGTGCCACTGAACACAGCGGACAGGCTTTCCAAGAAAAGTGATTTTAACTGCTGATCCATCTCCCCAGTCTGTATTTCATGGTTTTTAAAGAATTGGTCCTTGCTACAGGATGAGTGAACCTTGAACACATTATGCTAAGTGAAAGAAGCCAATCTTTAAAGACAATGTATTTATATAAGATGTCCATAATAGGCAAATTGGTAGGGACAGAAAGTGGATTGATTAAAGATCACCAGAGATTGTGGGGGGAGGGTGTGCTACTAACAAGCATGGAACTCTTTAGGGGGTTGATGGAAATTAGGTAGTGGTGGCAGTTGCAAAACCTTGGAAATTTACTGAAAATCATTGAATTTTACATTGCAAAAGAGCAAATTACATACCAGTTAAAACTATCTATTAGCTGGGTGTGGTGGTGCAAACCTGTAATTCCAGTACTTGAAGTCTAAGATGGGAGAATCAGGAATTTAAGGTCATGCTCAGCTACATAGTAAGTTCAAGGCCAGCTCATGGGGCCAAGCAACCATGCAACCGTGCACTGAATCCTCTGAAACTGTGAGCCAAACCAGTCTTTCCTTCTTTAACTTTTTTTTTTTTAGATATTTTGATCAAAGGTATGATAAAACTGACTAATATAAATAAGTATATTGAGAGGGCTGGAGAGATGGCTTAGCAGTTAGGTGCTTGCCTGTGAAGCCTAAGGACCCGGGTTCAAGGCTCAATTCCCCAGGACCCATGTAAGTCAGATACACAAGGGGGCACATACATCTGGAGTTCGTTTGCAGTGGCTGGAAGCCCTGGCATGCCCATTCTCTCTCTCTCTCTCTCTCTGTTGCTTTCAAATAAATAAATAAAAATAAGCACAATTTTTTTTAAAGTACATTGAGTGTCTCCAAGTCTTGATATTAATCATGATTCTTCACTCTTGCCTGGAGGTCAGTGGAGAGCACTGGAAGAACCGTTAAGATGCTAAGGGCATTCACTGGTCCATGGCTCCCACAGGTCAGGACAGGCTGTGTGCTACTCCAAATCTGGCAACAGCAAGAAATCATAAGCTGGAGCCCTTGGTCTGGATGCACCAGGCTAGTTCATTGGACTCACGTTCAGTCTTTTCTGGACCCCAGGACTGGGTCCAATGTGAGCCAGAGTGGGCTGCACCTGCTGGCAACTATTCAGGTGCGGGGAGGAAAAGACTCAGCTTTATCAGGGAAGGTCTACCCCAGAGGCCCACTGGGCGCTCACAGATGGGCGGCCACATCACCAGAACATTCTGCACATGTTCTGCCTGGAAAGCCCAGTCCCTGCCGCCCACACCAATCTACCTAATGACTGGGCCCAGTGGGGAGGGGATTTGCTCAGCATGCTGGGTGGAAGTTGTCCTGCCAGAGAATCCCAGCTTTAATTAAAGCCATTAACGAGGATGAAGTGAAAGACTGTAGCCCTTGTTAGACCTCTTCTACCAGAAGTCTGGGTTGTAGAACAGTCCAGAAGCAAACACTCCAGAAGACTCTTTGTTAGTAATTACTCCCCAGCCCAGGTTCTTTTTTGGCTTATAAGGTGGCAAACCAGCATGTGCCAGGACGCCGGGTTCCCCTGGGACCAGGGTGTTAAATTGCAAGGTCTCAGGAAACCAGGAAGGAACAGCCATCTACCTCTTCACTCCTATGAGGACGTTTTCTCCAAGCAGAGAAATCACAGCAAAGAGCACCTGTGCTGTTTTCCTGAGCTGTCATAACTCCGTACAAGTCACAGCTTCATACCTAATTCTCCTGGAGGCAAGTCCTTTCCCTCCAACCACTTAGACTCCATGTATGGGCTCCGTTAATTGTGGAAAACAACTTTCCGTTTATTTTGTTCTCATGAATTCATCTGCTAATCCTAAAAGATGAGTAATTTCATTCCTAGTTTTTAGATTATGTAACTGCAGCTATGAGAGCTTAACAATTGTTCAGTGTCATGCTGAAAAGACATGGCAGAGCCAGAAAGGTCTCAAGTCTGATCCCAGGGAGCATTGTAACCCTCATGCCATTCCGCTTTCAAGGGACCGGCTCACCATGGACAGTACCTGTCCTTATGGGAGAAGGCTCCTTTTTTAAAAAATTTTTTGAGGTAGGGTCTCACTGTAACCCTGGCTGACCTGGAATTCACTCTGTAGCCCCAGGCTGGCCTTGAACTCACAGCAATCCTCCTACCTCTACCTCCTGAGTGCTGGGATTACAGAAAGGCGCCACCGTGGGAAATAATCCCAGTAGCATATACTCTAAGGAGGGCGCTCCTCTTATGGGACTTGTGATCTATTTTTGGAGATGAGTCTTCTTCCTTAGCCAGAAGCACAGCACTGGGGCTTGGGAAAGTCAGGGCCAGGGGCCAGAGATGGATCTGTTAACAGGATGCTTGCCTAGCATTCATGAAACGTTGGGTTCTATCCTTGGGCACTGCATTAACCAAGTGATATGATACACACTTGTAATCCTAGTACTTGGGAGGTAGCAATAGGAGAATCAAAAGTCCAAGGTCATCCTCAGCTACATAGCAGTTTGGAGACCAGCCTGGGATATGTGAAACAGTGTAAAAAAAAAAAAAAAAGAAAGAAAGAAAGAAAGAAAGAAAGAAGGAAGGAAGAAAGAGAGAGAGAAAGAAAGAAATAAAGGAAGGAAGGAAGGAAGGAAGGAAGGAAGGAAGGAAGGAAGGAAGGAAGGAAGGAAGAAAGAAAGAAAACGAGAAAAAGAGCCAGGTCATTGGGCCAACAGTCCATTCAGAGGCCATAGTGCTACTGCAAAGATGCAGCGCACAGTGGCATCTGGGCTGCACTTTTGTGATCCCACACCACGTGGTTTGAGTTTAGAGTCTATCCACTTCCAGTGGCTGCAGACTCATAGCAGCTGCAACCCTCTGCCTCCCCCAAATCCCTCCCCAGCAGCCCCCCCCCCCCAGCTCCAAGAACCTCTGCTTGCAGTAAACATGACCTTGGCCTTCAGCAGCCAACATGACATTGGCATGTCGCTGCTGATCTGTAAACATAATTGTGTTTTCAATCTTCTGACTGAATTTTGTTACGGGGATACTAACAGGCAGCAGGTCTCTGTTTACCTGTAAACAGCAGCCCCACTCCCCAGTAGAGAGGTTAGGATGCTGTTTGTTTTTATTACTTTACAGTAAGAGGGAAAAGATGGTTTGTGACAGTCTGCCACACTTCCCTCCCATTCTCACATGACTCAGAAGATAGCCCCTTCCCCCCACTCTCCTGGGGTGTGCATGTCTGGAATGACACTGGACAATCTGACAATAGAAGTCCAATCCCATGTGGGTCGGCCACAGTGATTCCCTGGTCATAGAGGGGGCTTCCAGGAAAAACTCACCTGAGCCGGGCATGGTGGCACATGCCTTTAATCCCAGCACTCAGGAGGCAGGGATAGGAGGATCGCTGTGAGTTCGAGGCCAGCCTGAGACTACATAGTGAATTCCAGATCAGCCTGGGCCAGAGTGAGACCCTACCTAGAAAAACAAAACAAGAAACAACAACAAAAACAATACCTCACCTGAACACCTGTGCAAAATACCTGACAGAAGCAACTTAGGAAAGGAAGGGTTTGTTTTGACTCTCAGTTTGAAGATTGCCCACCGCAGTGGGAAGATGCAGTAGCTGGAGCTTGGCATGGCAGGTCACACTGTATCTGCCCTCCAAACACGGGGCGGGGGGGGGGGGGGAATGCTATCGTTCAGCTCGCTTCCTCCTTTTCTTTCAGCCTGGGACCCCTGTCCATGGAATGCTGCCACCCACATTCAGGGTGGGTTTGCCCTGCTCTGTTAAACTTTCCTGGAGACAACTCATAGAAGCACCCAGAGGTGGGTTTCCATTTGATTTTAAATCCATCAAGGTTAGCCATCCCAACCACCAAGTCACTTCCTGGGCATACTGCTGAAGGTCACAAGCTGTGGGCAACCCTGGACACAGGTGTGTGCTTTTAACAGAAATGTGTACTTCTGTTTGGAAGTCATTTTCTGCAATATTTGGCTTTCATGGTTAAGTGGGTGAATGATTTTTTTTCTCTTCCAAAGTTTGTGTTCTACCTACAAGGCTATTTAACCAAAAGCAGAGATAAGCTCTCATAAATAAATAAAATATATTTTAAAAGAAAAAATAGCCGGGCATGGTGGCACACGCCTTTAATACCAGCACTCGGAAGGCAGAGGTAGGAGGATCACCGTGAGTTTAAGGCCACCCTGAGACTACATAGTTAATTCCAGGACAGCCAGGGCTAGAGTGAGACCCTACCTCGAAAAAACAACAACAACCAAAAAAAAAAGAAAAATAAATAGGGTTATAGCTCAGTGATAGAAGGTATGCTTTGCATGTAAAAGGCCGTGTGTTCAATGTTCAATACTAAAATAGAATAGTGAAGAAAATAATTCCAGAGCTGGGGCTGGCTCAGGTGGTAGAGTGCCTGTCTAGTGCCCACCAGTCTATGGGTTTTATCCCCAGCACCAATAACTGGGCATGATGGTGTGTGCTTGTAATCTCGGCACACTGAAAGACAGCCAAGTTCAGGTCAGGACTGAGGCAATACCTCAAGAAGTAAAAGCACTCACTTCACCAGGCTACTTGAGACCCTATCTTTTCAACATAAAATAAAATATGTATAAAAAATAAAGCCAGATATGTTGACTCATGCTGGTCATTCTAGCATTCAGGAGGCTGAGGTAAGAGAATCACTGATTATGAGGCCAGCCTGGGCTGCAGAGTAAGTTTGAGGTCAACTTAGGCTAGATTGAGACCCTCCATCAAAAAATAAAAAATTTAAAAACCCAAACATTTTTAAAAAAATGAGATTTTTGAGGATAGAACCTATTTCACAGAGAAAACACCTCTGAAACAACGTGAAGAATACATCTTTGATGGCATCCTAAGGCATCTCCGGCTCTTAGCCTCAAAGCACCTAAACCAGGTGTGTGGTTCCAGGTGAGTGCTGGGGAATTAGAGGTCACCTGCACACCGTTCTGCTGCCCCCTCCCCACTTAGAGCACCCAGCAAGGCCTGTGGACGGCTCTCAGTGCGGAGGCTGCGGCCGGTGGTCGAGTGCCTGGCTGGAACAGCTCCCCGACGAGCCGATGGTCTGCTCTCAGACTGGAATGTCCGTGTCAAAAGCAGAGCAAAGCCTCCGGGAACTCACACATCCACACTGGATATGCAGAAGCTCAGAGATAGCCAGCTTTTCCCAGGACTGAGTTTCCTCTGTAGAGTAAACTTTACTTTATTGACAGCTAACCGGGCACCTAGCTGCACAAAAGCTCACATTCTGCGTAGGCACTGCCTACTCAGCCTCCCAGTGAAGGGTGAGGTGTGTGGAGAAGAGACTTGAAGAATGCCAGAGCGATTTATGATTACGACAAGCATGCTTACTATTGAGAGGCTGAGGCGAGAGGATGGCTGTGAGTTAGAGGGCTACACAGCCTGGGTTAAAGGATGAGATCTTTTGAAAAGAAGGGGATGGGGCTTGCCGTGGTGGTACACGCCTTTAATCCTAGCACTCTGGAGGCTGAGGTAGGAGGATCAGTGTGAGTTAGAGGCCAGCTTGAAACTACATAGTAAATTCCAGGTCAGCCTGGGCTAGAGCAACACCCTACGTCAAAAATGGGGTGGGGCTGGAGAGATGGCTCAGCAGTTACAGCCACTTGTCTGCAAAGCCTAATGATCCAAGTTCAGTTTCCAGCTACCTACATAAAGCCAGATGCATAAAGTAGTGCATGCAACTGGAGTTTGTTTGCAGCCACTAGAGGCCCTGGTGCACCCATTTGTTCTCTCTCTCTCTTTCTCTCTGCTTTTAAATAAATGAATAATATATATTTTGAAAGCTCAAGTGGTAGAGAATGGGTCAGTGTTTACCTAGCCTGCGTAAAGTCAGGGTTCAATCGCCAGCATTACATTAACCAGATGTGGCGGTGTACCCCTGTGCTCTTAGCACTCAGTGAGTGGGCGTGGAGACAGGAGAATCAGAAGTTTGAAGTCTAAGCCAGCTGCTGGAAAAGTAGAATCAAGTCTTGAAATGATGCTTTTCAAATTGTTTCTCTAGTATTATAGATGTAGGACAGTAATGTGCCATACCTGTATGACATATGTCTTACACATGTAGTACTTTGGTAGTAGTGACCTGCTTTATTTAATGATGTACCTGCTGTATTTAATGATGGTACTCTTAATCAATATGAAGTGACCTTTCTTTTCTTCTGTCTAGTTTTGTTTTAAAGTCAATTTTATCAGATATTAATTAAACAGTGAAACCTGCCTGCTTCCTAGTTCCTTTTGCTTGGAAAATGTTTTTCTATTCTTTCACCCTAAAATAGCTCTTTTATTGTGAAGTAGGTCTCTTAGAAGAGGCAGATAGATGGTTCCTGCCTTTTAATCCAATCAGTAGGTCTATGTCTTTTGAGTGCGGAAGTAAGGCCATGCGTATTCAGAATTATTATTGAAAGGTATATATTATTTCCTGTCACTGTGCTGGTTTTCTACTATGTGGGGGTTTTGTATTACTCATCTGCTTATCTATTAACAAAATGTGCTTTATTCTTCCCTGTGGCCTCATGGATGTGCTTGTCTTTCTCTTTACTCTGGACAATTCCAATGACAATCTTTTGTAGAGCTGGCTTAGTGGTCATAAATTCCTTGAGCCTTTTTTTTTTTTTGGTAAATCATCAAACATTTTATATTCTCTAATTATTATGGATAACTTTGCTGAATTGTCTTTTAGAACTCAAAATACATCATTCCAAACTCTCCTTGCTTTTAAAGTGCTGCTGTGATACCTGCTGTTATTTGGATGGACCTGCCTTTATACATGACTTGGTGTTTCTCCCTTGCTGCCTTCAATATACTTTCTTTGTTCTGTATATTTTAGTAGCTGATTATGATATGAGGGGAAGTTCTCCTCTGGCTTGTCTGGTATTCTCAAATGCCTCTTGTATCTGGATTGGCATCAGTAGTGGTTTGATTCAGGTGTTCGCCATAAACTTAGGTGTTCTGAATGCTAGGTCCCTAGCTAGTAGCAATTTGGAATTGGATCCTCCTGGAGGCAATGTGTTGTTGGGGACAGCCTTATGGGCGTTATAGCCAGCTTCCCTGAGCTGGTTAATTCATGCTGTCCCAGATATCTTGAAAATCCTGCTCATAACTTCTTATTAATTTATATTGTTAATGTTGGAATATTCTAGTTCTTGCACTTTGTCATCCAGCTCAGATATTCTGCCTTCTCCTCTTTGGTTCATTTTGTTGGGAAGGCTTAACACTGAGCTTTTTATTTGATTTATGAAAATTTTTATTTCCAGTATTTCAGTAGGGTTTTACTCTAGTCTCAGGGTGGCCTTGAACTCATGATGGTCCTCCAACCTCTGCTTCCCAAGGGCTGGGATTAAAGGCATGTACCATCGCACCTAGCTATTTTTTTTGAGGTAGAGTCTCACTCTAGCTCAGGCTGACCCTGAATTCACTATGTAGTATCAGGGTGACCTTGAATTCACTGTGATCCTCCTAATTCTGGCTCCTGAATGCTGGGATTAAAGGTATGTGCCACCACGCCTGGCTATTTACTTATTTATTTGCAAGCAGAGAGAGAATGGGTATGCCAGGGTCTCTAGCTGCTGAAAACAAACTCCAGACACATGTACCACTTTGTTCATCTGTCTTCACATGGGTACTGGGGAATTGAGCCCTAGTTGTTAGGCTTGGCAGGCAAACACCAAAACCAGTAAGCCATCTCTCCAGCCTGGGAGTTGTTTTTTTAATTTATTTGAACATACTTATAATCAATCTTTTAAATTCTGTTTCTTTGATTTGTTCAATTTAATTTGTTTTATTAAAATCTCAGTGAAGGTCATTTCCAGAGGATTAATTTTTGGAGGAGTTATACCACCCTGGTTTTTCATGTTGATTATATCTTTGCATTGTGACTTATGTGTGTCTGGAGCTGGGTGGTTGGTTGAATTCATTTCTTTAAAATTTATGTACTTATTTATTTTTTAACTTACCTTTATCCTTTCAGAGTGAGGGCTTACACTGATCAGGAGGGACTAAATTGATGTGGGTTATAGTGTCATTTCATTCTGTTAAACTAGTTTTCAGGACACCAGACTCAAATCACTCTGTTTTATATTTATTTGTCACCAGCTTCATCACCAGGCTGAAGACTACTGGGTGCTCTTAGCTCACCAAGGATGATGGGCAGGCCCAAGGCTCTTGGGCAAAAAGGGCGCACTATAATTGAAGGGTAGGGTAAAGATTCTGCAGTACACAGAGCTATGTGGAGATGAAGGGCAGACCTCTATGATAAGAACTTTAAAGCATTCAAGAGAGGGGCTTGAGAGATGGATCCATGGTTAAAAGTGATTGCTTCTAGCCAGGCGTGATGGCACATGCCTTTTATCTCAGTACTTGGGAGGCAGACATAGGAGGATCGCCATGAGTTCAAGGCCAGCCTGAGACTACATAGTGAATTCCAGGTCAGGCTGGGTTAGAGCGAGACCCTACCTCAAAAACAACTACAGTTGGGGGGAGGGGTATTACCATGGGATATTTTTTATAATCATGGAAAATGTTAATAAAAATTGAGAAAAAAATAACAACAACAAAAACAAGTGATTGCTTTGTAAAACTTATGACCAGAGTTTGGGTCACCAAAATCTATCTATGTAAAGCCCAACACAGTGGTGCACGCAACTGTAATCCAAACACACCTGTGTCAACGGGAGGTGGAGTCAGGAGAATTCTGGAGCTCGTGGACCAGCTAATCTGGCATCTACAGGGGCAAACAGAGAGAACAAGTCTCAAGCAAAATGGAAGATGCAGACTGACACCACAGGGTTATCCCCTGATCTCTGTTTACACTGTGGCACACACACGCTCACACATATACATCACACACACACTAACACACACACAGAAAACTTGAGAGAAACTGAAGACAATAGAAGGTAGAATCATCTCCCAGACTCATGTGTCATAAGAATCAAATGGGCTTGGTGGTATGTGCCTTTAATCCCAGCACTAGGGAAGCAGAGGTAGAGGTAAGAGAATGGCTGTGAGTTCGAGGCCAGTGTGGGACCACATAGTAAATTCCAGGTCAGTCGTGGCTAGAGTAAGACCCTACCTCAAAAAAAAAAAAAAAAAAAAAAAAGCCAAGCATGGTGGCACAAGCCTTTAATCCCAGCACTTGAGAGGCAGAGGTTGGAGGATCGCTGTGAGTCTGAGGCCACGCTGAGACTACAGAGTAAATTCCAGGTCAACCTGAACTAGAGCAAAACCCTACTTCCAAAAATAAATAAATAAATAAAAGAGGGCTAGAGAAATGGCCTTAGTAATTAAGGTGTCTACAAAGCCAAATGACCCAGATTCAATTCCCCAGAACCCACATAAGCCAGATGCACAAGGTGTCACATGCATCTGATGTTTGTTTGCAGTGGTTGGTGGCCCTGTCGTGCCCGTTCTCTCACTGTTTCTCTCATTCCGCTCTCTCTCAAATAAATAAATAAAAATCAATAAAATTTTTTTAAAAACAAGAAAAAAGATTCAATATAGTGAAAATGGCTATTTTTACAAAAGCAATTTACATATTCAATGCAATTCCCATCAAAATTCTAACACCATTCTTCATAAAGATAGTAAAAAAATCTTAAAATTCAAAATATCTCAGATAATAACCAGAGCAATCAAGAACACACAGAAAATAATACATAAGGGCTGAAGGGATGGCTTAGTGGTTAAGGCGTTTGCCTGCAAAGCCAGAGGACCCACGTTCAATTTCCCAGGACCCAAGTTAGCCAGATGCACAAGGGGGCACACATGTCTGGAGTTCGTTTGCAGTGGCTGGAAGCCCTGCCCATTCTCTCTCTCTCTGTCTCTCCATCCCTCCCTCTTTCTCTGTCAAATAAATAAGTAAATAAAAATAATATATTAAAAAAGAAAATAAGTAAATAATAGCAGGAGATGTCACCATACCTGATTTCAAACTGTATTACAGGGTCATAGTAACAAAACCAACATGATACTGACTCCAAAACAGACTTGTTGATCAATGAAACAGAATAGAAGCTCTTGGCATTCACCCATGCAGCTATAGCTACCTATTTTTTTTTTTAACTTATGGAAAATTTATTAAGAGCTACAGGTAAGGTAGAGCAGAAAAAGTAGGAAAGCTGTCAAGCCAAGAGGAATTCCTTCCCTCCTAGCATGGGAGATGCAAAGCCTAGAGTTACTCGGCCTTCACTTAGAGTGAGTCTCATCCACCAAGTCCCAATGTCTATGAGGGACCCTGATTCGCTGTTGGGCCCAGGAGGAACACCAACTTGGGACGGGCCTCCCCCACGGGTGCTAAGCCCATGAAAGGCTGAGGAAGAATCAGGACGCTGCTGCTACTGCTGCGGTTTGGATGACACTGAATCAGAATGGAGCTCTGGTCCTGCCAAGGCAGGCAGCATGGCATTCTTTTGGGCAGGGCCTCTTGACTGACTACCTGTAAAAATCTTTCTTGCTCCTACTCTGTCATTCCCTCCTCCTGAGAGAATACTCACGCTGCTTTTAGGGAAATGGGATGAAGGCTGCTCTACTCCTTCAAGCACAACGTGGCAATTAAAGGTCCTGGGTGGGGGGAATTTATCTGATGGCTTCAATGGGAAGGAATGTTCTGCGTGTTCTATTTTCTGTGCATTGTGAGCCAGCCCAGTGTCGTCTCGTCACCACCTGTGTACAGGTGCTTTTCTTTGCTCTGTTTCTTTGAGGCTTTGTAGGCGAGCATGCCAGGTACGCAGAGACTCTTCTGACTCTTCAGACTTCAGGAACAGTGGGGCTCAGATAGAGGCAGTTGTTTGAGCATGATGCTGTCTTCCCTTCTCATAAAATCCCTTATGCACCAAAAATGTTGTTGGGTGGGCTCTGGCCTTAGAACACGCAGAATCATAGGAGTCAAGCCTTGGGTTCTTATTCATAGTTAGCAAAAAATTGAAAAACATGGATGATAAGAGTAAATTATGTAAATATATTAAGAGTGAGAGATAAGGGGTCTGGAGAGATGGTCTAGTAGTTAAGGCACTTGCTGGCAAAGCCAAAGAACCCAGGTTTGATTCCCCAGGATCCACGTACGCCAGATGCACAGGGTGGCACATGTGTCTGCAGTTTGTTTCCACTGACTGGAAACCCTGGGGCACTCATTCTGTCTCTCTAGTTGCCTCTCTCTCAACTAACTAAATAACTAAATAATAAATAAATAAATAATAAAAAGAGTTAGAGATAATGGAGAGAAGAAAAAGCAGGAAACTCCGGCCAAGAGGAATTTCTCCACTCCCAGCATGATGGAAGAGGAGAGGGAAATATCAGGGGAAAAAAATCTTGTCACCTGATTTCTTGACAGAAATGCCAAAAGAAAACAAACCAAACAACAACAACAAAAACACTCTAACTGGAGAACAGATAGCTTGTTTGACAAACAGAACTTGGAAAATTGGTTGTCCCTAAGAGTAAGAATGAAACTAGATCCTTATCTGTCACAGTGCATAACTCCAAATGGATTGAAGAACACAACAAGAAACTTGAAATTGAGATTGCTAGGGAAAAAATGAGAGAAACCTCTGCAAGTTACAAGAATGGGAAAGGACTTTCTCAGTAGGGTTCTGGTCACCCAGAAGATAAGTAAGGTCAACAGTTGAAAATGGGATCTCATGAAATTACAAAGCTTCTCTGCAGCAATGGAAGCTGTTAGCTGAACGAAGAAACAGTCTACAGAAGGAGAGAAAATCTTTGCCAGCTATACATGTCACAGAGGGTTAATACACAGAATAATTGAACTCAGAAAACTAAACCACAGCAAAGCAAATAGCTCGATCAAAAAATGGAATGAAGCTGGGTGTGGTGGCACACGCCTTTAATCCCAGCACTTGGGAGGCAGGGGTAGGTGGATCGCCATGAGTTCAAGGCCACCCTGAGATTACATATTGAATTCCAGATCAGCCTGAACTAGAGTGAGACCCTACCTCGAAAAAAAAAAAAAAAAAAAGAATGACTGGGCTGGAGAGATGGCTTAGTGGTAAGTGCTTGCCTGTGAAGCCTAAGGCCCCCAGTTGGAGGCCCAATTCCCCAGAACCCATGTAAGCCAGATGCACAAGGCAACACATGTATCTGGAGTTTGTTTGCAGGGGCTGGAGGCCTGGTATGCCCATTCACTCTCTATCTATCTGCCTCTTTCTCTCTGTCTGTCTGTCACTCTCAAATAAAAATAAATAAATAAATAAATAAGTCTTAAAATGTAATGAAGAACTGAACATAGTTTGTGTGGAAGGGTTGCATGTACATAGAGATGTGTGTGTGCACGGGTGTGTGTTGGCATGTGTGGTATATCATGTGTATGTGCCATTGTAGTGCACTCACCAGTGGTGGGTGGAGAAAAACATCAGGTGTCCACTTCCATCTCTCACGTGACTATTTTTCCTGGTGATGGAGTCTCTTATTGATTCCAGAGCTTGTCATTCATCAGCCCTGGTGAATCTCTGGTCTCCTCTCACCCCCAGTACTGGGGTTAAGGACGTGCATGGGCATACCCAGCTGTTTATATGAGTTCTGGAGATTCCAGCTCTGGCAGTCTCAGCTCCTCTCACAACTTTATACTTGTGCAAGAAGCACACTTAGCTGCTGAGCCATCTATCTAGCTCCAGAACAGAAAGTTCTTAAAAGAAGAAATACAAATGGCCAATACATATTTTTAAAAAGTGTTCAATATCCTTAGCCATCAGGGGAATGCAAAGTAAAGCTACCTTGATATTCCATATCACCTCTTTCAGAGCAGCTTTTATGAAAACAAATAACCACTAATGCTGGCAAGGGCATAGGGAAAGAGAAACCCTTCTTCACTGTTGGTGGGAGTGTAAACTGGTATGTCAGCATGGACATCAGTGTAGAGGTTTCTCAAAAAACTAAAAAACCAGATGTACCGCATGATCTAGCAATACCACTCATGATTGTATTACCAAAGGACTCCATACTAAAGACATACATGCTCTTCAATGTTTATTGCTCCATTCTTTTTAAAAAACACTTGTTTGTTTGAGAGAAAGACCATTTATTTATGTTTATCTGAGAGACAGAGAGAGAGAGGCAGAGAATGAGCACACCAGGGCCTCCTGCCACTGCAAATGAACTCCAGATGTATGCGCCACTTTGTGCATCTGCCTGCATGTGGGTACTGGGGAATCAAACCTGGGCTGTCAGTTTTTATGTTCCGTTCTTCATTACATTTTAAGAATTTATTTATTTATTTATTTATTTTTATTTGAGAGTGACAGGCAGACAGACAGACAGAGAGAAAGAGGCAGATAGATAGAGAGTGAATGGGCATACCAGGGCCTCCAACCACTGCAAATGAACTCCAGATACATGTGTTGCCTTGTGCATCTGGCTTACATGGGTTCTGGGGAATTGAGCCTCCAACTGGGGTCCAAGCATCTCTAACCATTAATAAAATATGGTGCATGTATACAATGGAATTCTATTCAGCCATACAAAATGAAATTTATTGAGCCGGGTGTGGTGGCGCATGCCTTTAATCCCAGCACTCAGGAGCCAGAGGTAGGAGGATCACCGTGAGTTCAAGGCCACTCTGAGAAAATAGAGTGAGTTTCAGGTCAGCCTGGGCTAGAGTGAAACCCTATCTCAAAAAAAGCCAAAAAAAAAAGGCACCATGAAATTTACCAGAAAGTCAGTGGAACTGGAAAATCGTATAGTACATGAGGTAATCCAAGTACAGAAAGATAAATACTCAATGTTCTCTCTCATATGTGGATCCTAGCTTAGAACTTTTATATATGTGCGTTATTGTGGGAGTGAGAATGTGATGCCAGAAAATTAGAAATGTGCTCATGAAGGGAATAAAAAGAAAATGAGACTTTGGGCTGGAGAGATGGCTTAGCAGTTCAGGTGTTTGCCGGCAAAGCCAAAGGACCCAGGTCCGATTCCCCAGGACCCATGTAAGCCAGATACACAAGGGGCACATGCATCTGTAGTTCATTTGCAGTGGCTGGAGGGCCTAATGTGCCCATTCTCTCTCTGTCTGTTTCTTGCTCTCTTCTCTCTCTCTCAATAAATAAATGAAAAAATAAAAAATATTTAAAAGAGCCAGGCGTGGCGGCACACGCCTTTAATCCCAGCACTCGGGAGGCAGAGGTAGGTGGATTGCCATGAATTTGAGGGCACCCTGAGACTCCATAATGAATTCCAGGTCAGCCTGGGCTAGAGTGAGACTCTACCTTGAAACCCCCCCCCAAAAAAAATGCATATTTAAAAGAAAATGAGGCTTCAGCAGAGAAGAGAGGGACAGTAATAGACATGAAAGTCAAAGGGGGGGGGGGTGCTGGGCGTGGCAGGGAAGTGGGGCAAAGAGATGGGGAAGCAAAGGGGAGAAGGAGGGTTAAACAAGGCTAAGTACATGTATCCAGAACTTAAAAAGTGAAAACAAGGGATTATGCACAGTGTTTTTTACTTCTGGCTTAGTTTGAGTTTCCCTAGAAATGGAACCTAAGACAGAGATTCAAGAGCCGAGAGCGCGCTTTGCTGCCGAGCACAGCCGAAGCTGGACACTCGGCAGGGAAGAGGCGGGAACGGAGCTGGTGAAGGTGTGTTGACCAGGGATGGGCCCCGCACTCAGGACAGTGCAGCCTTCTCGCTCTCTCTCTCACTTTCTCTTTCTTTCTTTTCTTTTTCTCTCCTCCCTCTTCCATACCAAGCCCCTTCTTATTTTGAAGATTTTTTTATTTAATAGCTCACATCTTTTGGGGCTTCACCTAATCCGTTTATCACTCCTCCCGTTCCATTTGTTGAAGTGTGTGTATGAATGTGTGTGTGCGCACATGCGTGTGTTAATAGCCTTTCTCGTTGTGACAAAGTTCCTGAAAAAAGCAACGTGAGCAAGGCATGAAGGGGTCATGACAGGGAAGGCCACCGGAGTGCGAGGTGTTCATCGTGAGAAGTCCACAGACAGGAAACAGGGTGCGCAGGAAGTGAGGCCAGGCTATACCACTCCAAGGCTCTCCCCCAGTGACCCACCGCCTAAAGGCTCCACAACCTTCCCAAACAGTGCCACCGGCCAAGAGTCCAGTGTTCCAACACTTGAACAGGAAGGGGGCAGTTCACATTCAAACCACCAGTCAGCACACATCTTTTTTTTTTTTTTTTTAACATTAACCACCTATGTGACCTTAAATTGCTTGACTTAGGTAAAATTTTGCCCACCTTCCCTTATCATTCCCCCCCCCACACACACACATACACGCTTCCCTCCATCTCCCTGTGGCTGCTGAGTTCTGTCTCGTGGTCAGGGCCATTGTGTACATGTATGTACCTCACACATGCAGTCCTACTTCATGATCTGGCCTGCCTATTACTGTCTGACAATCAATATGTTGGTCAATTTTATTTTATTTTTGTTTGCCTATATTTACCAATAGCATATGGTCTAACAACCTTCATTTCACAGCTGAAGATTTCAGATTCAGAGAGGCCATGGATTTTCCCAAATCCACTACTCATTTCAGGTGCTGGGCCCCAGTCTCATGTGAGCAGCATCTGTGTTTTCTCTTTTCTTTCCTTCCTTCCTTCCATTCCTATTTTGTTTTTGTGAGGCAAGGTCTCACTCTAGCCCAGGCTGATCTGGGACTCATTCTGTAGCCCAGTTTGACCTCAAACTCACAGAGATCCTGCGAGCTCATCCGCTTGAGTGTGGGAATTACAGGTGTGAGCACCACACCTGGCCGCACCTACATTTCTTTCCTATTCCTTCGCTCAACCAAGGCCTCCTCTGCTAATAGTCCAAAGCCATATTTATTTTCTTTATCGAAATGTATCTGTCCTAGCTAATTTCTGTCAAACACCTTGCTGCTAAGAAGCAGAATTACACTTAATAATTTAATCAGTAATTTGTGTATTTCCTTAGCAGGATGTAACACAAACCACCAGGGAGTGAGATGGGTGACAGCCCCCAGCCCCACCGCGGCCTCACCCCAGGTGTAGATGTTTGGGGAGTGTAGCAGAAGAACAGAAGAGATCCGGTCACCTGGGGATAAGCCTTCCTGCAGCATCTAAAGATGGTGCCTTTGGGGCCCTGGGAGTCACTGATATTGCCAAATCTCAGGCCCAATTGCCGCCCCCCTCTCTGGCCTCTCCTCCAGGAAGCTCAGTCCTTACATAGCTAGACATCTCTGTTACTCAATCCCCAGCCCCAAGCAGCCAGCTCTGTCTTGATGCTGTGGGTGATCTCATTAGAGGGAAGGAGATGAGTCAACAGTCTCACAAAGACCTTCTGGCCTGCAATCTGAGAACAGGGTTAGGAAGAACAAAGCCGGGGTGGGGGGCGATGTAACCAAGAACTATCTCTTTATTGCTTTTGAGTTGTTTAAGAGGGGTTTTAAGGGATTAAGGTTAAAGAAATGTTGACTAGAGAGAGAGGAGAGGGTGTCAGTTGAACAGAATAGAGGCCTTTGTGCTGACTAAGGGGAGCAGCTCATTGAAAGAAAATCTCCTCTGCCTGGGCCGCTCCCGGGGGAGGGGCTGGAAGTTACCGTGAACAATGCCCGGGCTGCCAGCTGGGCAGGAGAGGCCAGGAGATGCGGGAGACCTTTGGGGTTAGTTATGAATAGGGTGCCAAGAACTAGAACCCCCCCCTCACACACACACACACACACACACGGACACACATGATTTTGCCCTCCAGTCCCCTCAAATTCTGGACCAATGTGCTAAGAAGACGTTTACTAAAAACAGCAGGCACCAAGAACGGTGAAGCCCCGGGAGACACGAAAGCATTCTATCAGCACAGTAGAGAGCTGAAAACTCAAACAGTCTCAGGCCAGGCCTACAGGCAAAGGCTGCTATCCCAGCTAGTGGGGAGCCAGAGGATCACAGGTTCAAGGCCTGTCTGGGCTATTGAGTGAATTCAAGGTTGGCCTGGGCAACTAAGTGAGACCCTATCTCAAAATAAAAAGAAGCTGGGTATGGTGATGTAACCCTTGAACCCCAGAACTCAGAAGGCTGAGGTAGGAGGATCACTGTAAATTCAAGGTCAGCCTGGGCTAAGTAAGTCTTACACAGTAAGACTGCATCAAACACACACATGCACACAAAGTAAAAAGAGGGCTACAGATGTAGCTGGTTGGTATAGTGCTTGCCCGGCACACACCAAGACCCCAGATTCAACCATGAGCACTGCAAGACACAAAAGAACAGAACACATTAGAAAGCCCACACACATACAACACAACCAAAACACGTTTGCAGTGAAGCATGGAAGAGCATCTTAGAGCACATATGATAGGATTCTTCTTCCTTCCTTCTTTCTCTTTTTAAAGAAGTATTTTATTTTTATTTGTTTATTTGAAAGAGAAGAAGGGAGAGAGAGAGAAAATGGGTGTGCCAAGGCCTCTAGCCACTGCAAACAAACTCCAGATGCATGCGGCACCTTGGCTTACGTTTGTACTGGGGAATCAAACCCAGGTCCTTAAGCTTTACAGGTAAGCACCTTAACCACTGAGCCATCTCTCCAGTCCCCTTCTCTCTGTGTGTACCTCCTCCTCCCCTGAGGGACTTCCTACCAGTGCACAGCCTGTGTCCCTCTGTCCTCTCCTTCGGTCTCATCCTCTGGAGATGATTCCTTCTTATAGACACTATGGATTCAACCCCCCCCACTCCCTCCGATGGAAGCGGAACCAAGAGGGGATTTCCAGTGACCAGAACTTTCCTCACTACCCCCTCTGCATCTCCACCTGCTGCCCACCCACAGCCAAGGTATAAAGAACAGATAAGGGCTTTGGGCAACAGAATGATTTATGCTCTTCTTTCAAGTGAACAGTCTCACAAAGCTCAATAATACTTTCTATTTTTATCCCTCACCAGATGTCACCCTCCCGTTCTTCCAGCAAGCCTGCCAGGCAGAGTCCCTGTCACGGGGAAACTCCACTGCAGCTACGGAAGTGGCAGGGCCACCGGAAGGGCCGCCCTTCATCCGTCCCTCCACACTGACCTGTCTGCTTTCCTGCTGTCCACATTGATTTCTTTCTTTAAAAGCCCATGCAGGGGCTGGAGAGATGTAAGGCGTTTGCCTGCAAAGCCAAAGTACCCAGGTTCGATTCCCCAGGACCCACCAAAGCCAGATGCACAAGGTAGCGCATGTGTCTGGAGTTCATTTACAGGGTCTGAAGGCCCTGGCGTACCCATTGTCTCCCCTCACCCCTCTTACTCTCTCCCTCTGTACCTATCTTCCTCTCTCTCTCTCTCAAATAAATAAAATAATAAAATAAAAAGCCCATGCAGCTGGGCACTTGGGAGGAGAGAGGAGGATATTCATGAGTTCTAGGCCATCCTGAAATGACATAGTGAATTCCAGGTCAGCCTGGGTTAGAGTGAGACCTTGCCTAAAATTAAAAAATAAAAATAAGGGCTGGAGAGATGGCTTAGCGGTTAAGCGCTTGCCTGTGAAGCCGAAGGACCCTGGCTCAAGGCTCGATTCCCCAGGACCCACGTTAGCCAGATGCACAAGGGGACACACACATCTAGAGTTCATTTGCAGTGGCTGAAGGCCCTGGCGGGCCCATTCTCTCTATATATATCTGCCTCTTTCTCTCTCTGTCACTCTCAAATAAATAAAAAATTAAAAATAAATAAAAATAAAATTAATTAATTAATTAAAAAACCCATGCAGAGCTTCCTGTGTTGCCCAGGCCTACAGGGAGCCCGGAGGTGACAGCTGGTTACATTTCTTGCTGCTTTTCCTCAATTCTCAAGTGAGCAGCTGTGGGGAGGGGGGAGCTGGTATGTCTATGGTTCTCACTCTTAGGAGGACAAGGACATTTTTAAAGTTTTCATGTATTTATTTAAGAGGGTGGGGGATAGATAAAGAGGGAGAGAATCGACACACCAGGGCCTGTAGCCACAGCCAACGAACTCCAGATGCACCACCTTGTGCATCTGGCTTACGTGGGTATTGAAGAATTGAACTTGGGTCTTTAGGCTCTGCAGGCAAGTGCCTTGACTGCTGAGCCATCTCTCCAGCCCAAGAGGAACTTTTAAATCACATGGGAAGCTTTTTGAAACATCCATTCTTACCGGGATATGCATGAGCATATCACAGGAGACTTTAAAACTTCATTCCCATAAAAATCTTTCTAGCCTGGAACATTCTGATATTATAATTTTGAGATAATGCTTAAATTTTTTTTCATTTCATTTTAACTTCCTTAATGATACCTGAATGACAGACCAACTGACATAGATCTCCTTGCTTGTATCTCTAGTACAAAGTGAAACGGATGTATCTAGCTATTATCTCATTATTAAGTTCACTGGAACAACCACAATTGCCAAAGAGGATAAATCTTGACAGCAAAAGAAACCCACAGGCTCCCTTCTGAACCCTGATCTTTTCCTAGAAACTCAGCTGAGGTTTCAAGTTGCAACAGCCAGAGCCAAAGCCAATCCATACTCAAGCTCAAACGGGTTTAGTATATCTGGTATGACAAAAGTGGTTTTTTTCTTTTGCTTGTTTTTAAAGCATGTGACTGGGGAGTGGCCCGTGGGTAAAGTGCTTGATTCCCAGCACATATGTAAATGCCCACATGTCAACTGCACCCCAAGGTCTGGGGATGCCGAGACAGCAGGATCCTCGGACTTTTTGACTAGCCAGTCTAGAACAGTGAGTTTTTAGGTTCCGTGCAAGACTTGTCTCAAAAAATAAGGTAGAGTGATTAAAGAAGACATTTGATGTAGACCTCTGGTTTCCATATGCACATGCACATGTTTATGCATGCCCCTCCCCCACACAACAAAAACCTGTTCCCCCCCCCCACAAATCCTGTAAACTGATTGTAAACTTTCTTTGAGAAAGTTTTTATTTATTTATTTATTTTATTTGCATATGTATGTCTGGGTGCACACCAGGGTCTCTTGTTTCTGCAAATTAATGCCCATCTGGCTTTATGTAGATGGCAGGGGGCTGAACCCTGGGACTGGCAGACTTTGCAAACAAGTGCCTTTAATTGCTGAGCCATCTCCCCAGCCCCTGACTGTAAACTCTCTATTGGGGTGTTTTGACCCTAGACAGTTCTGGTTGCTTCTTTTCTCTTCTCCTCTCCCCCCTTCTTTTCCTTTCCCTTCCCCTTTCTTCCTTTCCCTTCTCTTTCCTTCCCTTCTCTCCCGTTCTTTTCCCTTCCCTTCCCCTCTCCTCCACTCCTCTCCTCTTCTCTTCTCTTCTTTTCTTTAGTTTTCCTTACTTTCCTCTTCCTTCCTTCTTCTTTCTTCCTTTTGTTTGTTCATTCTCTCTCTCTTTATTTCTTTCTTCCTTGCTGATTCTCACACTATCTCAGGCTAACTGGAACCTAGAGCAATCCTATCTCAGCCTTCCAAATGACGGGATTAAAGATGTGAGGTACCATACCTATTTGTGGTTTTATTTTATTTTATTTTGGTTTTTTGAGGAAAGGTCTTGCTCTAGCCCAGACTGACTTGGAATTCACTATGTAGTCTCAGGATGCCCTTGAACTCTTGGCGGTCCTCCTACCTCTGCTTCCTGAGTGCCTGGCTTTTATTTATTTTATTTTATTTATTAATTTTTTTAATTTTTTATTTTTTGAGGCAGGGTCTTACTATAGCCCAGGCTGACCTGGAACTCATAGTGATCCTCCTACCTCAGCCTCCCAAGTGCTAGGATTGCAGGCCTGAGCTACCACACTGGGCTTAAAAAATAAAAAATAAAAAATAAAATAAAATAAAATAAAAAACCAATCAACCAACCAAACAACAACAAAAAACTTTTAGAAGCAGAAGCCAGGAAAGAGGGGCTGTGGCTGCCCTTACCTAGCATGTGTGAGGCCCTGAGTTAAGGAGCAGGAAGAGGAAAGAGGAGGGAGAAAGGAGATGTTGTCACTGACTCAACTTTAGTCAAGAAGAGCCTGTCTGTTTCCTCCATGTGATGACACCATGACACTATGGGAACCAATAAGAAAGGCCGTGGAAGCCCATCATGAGCTGGATGGAGCTGGGCTCCAGGGGACTGAACTGCAGGAGCTGTGGGCCTCCTAAGCACAGCCTGCAGATTGAAGTGGGCATGTACAGAGCATATTCCTTGCAGTGGAGACTAACAGTACTGCCACCAGATGTCACGCCTCAGAGCTCTGTCCAGGTGGCTCCTTCTAGTTCGGCTCAGGCAGCTTGCTGTGGAGATCAGGACACCCACGATCATCCCAGGAAGAAAGCTGGAGAGAGAAAGTGGGGTGGTTCAGAGAGAACAGGGCCTTTACTTGGTGAGGCCTGTACAGTAGGGTGAGTCACGTTTGCCTTGGGATCATTGTGTTGAGAAAGTTCAGAAGAACGAATGCTCTGGTCTGCTTCTTGTCATTTATTTAGTTTATGTATGTGCAGGCATGTGTGTGCATCAGTTTTAGTCAGTTCTTTCCTGCTACCTTGTTTTTACTTTGATTTCTCTGAGGCAGGTTATCTTGTTCTGTTCACTCTTCATGAGCTTCCAAGAAATTCTACTGCCTCCATCTTCCTTTTTGTGTTTTTTAATATCTATTTATTTGTGAGTAGAGAGAGAGAGAGAGATTATGGGTGTGCCAAGACCTCTTGCTGCTGCAAAAAAACTCCAGACCCATGTGCCTCTTTGTGCATCTGGCTTTACATGGGTGCTGGAGAACTGAACCTTGGCTAGCAGGTTTGGCAAGCAAGCGCCTTTAACTGCTGAGCATCTCTTCATCCCTCCATTATCCTTCTTGCTGAGGCACATTGGAGTTACAGAAGTCTGCCACATCTTCTGGCTTTTATTGAGGCTCCGGATCTGAGCTCAGCCACTCAGATTTTCACTGCAAGCACTTTGTCCACTAAGCCATCTCCTCAGCCCCTCTTCTCTGTTTCTAAGAGATTGTACTGGCTTCTGGGTAGAGGAGTGCAGGGTATTAGCAAGAGTGAGAAAGATGTCCATTAGAAGCATACTGAATATGAGGTTCCAGCTTGGACACAAAAATGCAAAAATAGGGCTAGACGGATGGCTCAGCAGCTAAGGTACTTGCCTGCAAAGCCTAAGGACCAAGGTTCAATTCCCTAGTACCCACATAAGCCAGATGCACAAGGTGGCACATGCATTTGGAGTTCATTTGCATGCCCTGGCATGCTTACTCTCTCTCGTTCTCAAATTAAAAAAAATTTGTTTTTTGATTTTCTAAGTTAGGGGCTCACTCTAGCTCAGGCTGACCTGGAATTCATTCTGTAGTCTCAGAGTGGCCTTAAACTCATTGTGAACCTTCTACCTCTGCCTCCCAAGTGCTGGGATGAAATGTGTGCACCACCATGCCCAGCTTTAAAATGTTTTATATAATTCAAAAATAAGAAAATTGGGCTGGAGAGATGGCTTAGCAGTTAAACGCTTGCCTGTGAAGCCTAAGGACCCCGGTTCGAGGCTCGGTTCCCCAGGTCCCACGTTAGCCAGATGCACAAGGGGGCGCACGCGTCTGGAGTTCGTTTGCAGAGGCTGGAAGCCCTGGTGCGCCCATTCTCTCTCTCTCCCTCTATCTGTCTTTCTCTCTGTGTCTGCCACTCTCAAATAAATAAAAATAAAAATAAAAATAAATAAGAAAATTGATTGATGTCTATGTGCTTATATTTGAAAAACTAGGTAGTTGTAATGGATATATAATTTACTGTATTGGAGAGAACTTGGGAGAGAATAGAGTTGAACAGATGATGTTACTTGTAACCATGGTAAAATACCTGGCTAAAGTAAGTTAAGGGAGGATTTACTTGGCTCACAGTTTACAGAGATATCATCCCTCATGGGATAAAGAAGACATGGCAGCTGGGACGGGCAGGGCCTGGGAGATGGGGGCGTGAGGCAGGTGTTTGTTCCATGGTGCTAACCAGGAAGCAGGAAGAGCTGGCACTGAAGCAGGGCCAAGCTGCAGCCTCTAGCTCTGCGCCCCTGGGCCTCCATCTAGCAGCTGGGTCTCATTTCAAAAACACTGCCATAACCCGCAGAAACAGCACTGCCACATGGCCACCAAGAGTCGAGACGTGTGAGTCTATGAGGGCGTTTCACGTGCAGACCCTGATAGGTGGTACGAAGATAAGGGAATCACGAACTCTTTTTGACTGTGTTAAGTTTGAGATATTTAAGTTGACAAGTAGAGATGTCAAGTATATTTCTAGAATTCTCATGACAGACTGGGGCAAAATAAACAAATGTAGGATCCACTAGCATATAAGGTTTAGAGCATGGACCACATTGTCTTTGTCTACAGTGAAACTAGATGCAGAAAAAAAAGTGTAAACTTGGGATCCAGTGCGCATTCACTCCGTTTCCAAACCGACAACAGGACTAGTATTAGCCAACATCCATTTGGATGGGCGACAAAACCCACGCATACATCCTTCAAATTGGTAGGAAGTAATATATATTTTAAAAAACCAAAAAACAAAACTGTTGCCCCATGTGGTGGCGCAAGCCTTTAATCCCAGCACTCGGGAGGCGAAGGTAGGAGGATCACCTTGAATTTGAGGCCACCCTGAGACTACATAGTGAATTCCAGGTCAGTCTGGGGTAGAGTGAGACCCTACCTCCTACAACAACAACAACAACAACAACAAAAACCTGTTAACTGGAGGCTGGAGAGACCACTCAGTGGCTAAAGGGGCTTGCTTGCAAAGACTGAAGCCTGAGTTTGATTCCAGGTGCACAAAGTGGTCCATGCATCTGGAGTTCATTTGCAGTGGCAAGAGGTCCTGGCATGCCCATACTTTCTTTATGTCTGCTTGTCTCTTTCTCTCTCAAATAAACAAATAAATAAAAATATTTAAAGTTTTTTTTTTTTTTTTTTTTTTTTTTTTACTTATTTAGTTGCAAGCAGACACACACACACACACACACACTAGGGTGGGGGGATGCAGAGAAAGAAAGAATAAATGAATGCTCCTGGGCCTCTAACCACTTCAGACTCCACCAGACTTATATGCTGCTTTGTGTATCTGGCTTTATGTAAACACTGGGGAATTAAACTGGGGTCATAAGGCTTTGTAGGCAAGTACCTTAACCTCTGAGCAATCTCTTCAGCCCCAAAATATTTTTTTTAAAAAAACTGATCTGGAAAGGATTATACTAAGTGAGGTAACCCAGGCACAGAAAGCCAAGCATCACATGTTCTCTCTCATATGTGGATCCTAGCTACAGATAACCAGGCTTCTGTGTGAGAAGGAAAAATCTCAGTAGCAGAGGCCAGTAAGCTAGAAAAGAGATAGAAAGGAAAGAGAAAGGAAGGGAGGAGGGTCATTAATATGATGGCACTGTAGATATGCAAGCAGAAGACTAGATTAATGGGAGTGCAAAGGCCCAAAATGAGGTCTGGGGAAGAGATTGAGCAAAGGAAAGGTGGAGGGACAGCTAATCAAAATCTAAGAGGATATAAATAAATCATATGGAAACCTATTTTTTTGGACAATGGAACACTCAGGAGTCATAGGTTGTTGCTAGAAAATTTTCAGTGCCAGAGATGGGATACCTTTCAGTGAGTTGTTGGCCAGGGAGGTCCCGGATGCCCCCAAGACATTATAGGCCATTGCCAAGGCCCTTGGTTCCCCACCAGGAATAGATAGATGGTAAGACCCTATTGCTGAAGGCTCCATATACTTGGGCTGCAAGGTCACTGAAAAATCCTGCTGGAACTGAGCTGATATCCTCATCCATGTAGACCAGCTGACAGAAAGCTAGAAGAAACCATTGTGCATGCAGTTTAATGGGAGAAAGAGAAGTCACCATTGAAAATACTCAACAGTGGACACTGCAAACCTTATATTTGGCCAGCAGGGCCAAATGAGCCAATGGGTGCAATAGTGGCATGTCTGTTATGGGGGAAACCAACTGCCCTCTAATTGGACTAGAGGTCCACTCCATGGAAGGGAATACATCCATGATACTGAAAACTTAAAACAGGAGTAGTTATGAGCCCCAGAGGTATAACGTCTGCTGTTGTCTGGCTAAATGTATATACTATGCTTATCAAACTGCCCAGTAAGCACTTCTGTTAATCTTCACACCCTTATATTAATGCTACTCTCACTTTTGGTAGAGAATCTTCTCTTTTCAGATGGCAGTGACCTTGGGATGACTCAGAAGGTATCATGGTGATGGAAAGAAATGACTGCAGTGCTCAGTACTGCAATATCTCTATCACACCTTCCAAGGCTCAGGGTCTAATGCTGAAGCGATGGCAGAAAGAATGTAAGAGCCAAAGGAAGGGCAGGATTCTATACAACATGCTCCCTCCAGACACAAAATGGCCTGAATATCCATGACCTTACAGTGCCTGACACCTACATAAGACATGATAAGAGGAGGAAAAGATTATGACATCAGCAGTAAAAGAGAGACTGATTGAGATGGGGAGTGGGTATGATGGAGAGTGGAATATCAAAGGGGAAAGTTGGGGGAGGGAGGGTATTACCATGGAATATTTTTTATAATCATGGAAGTTGCTAATAAAAATTTGGGAGAAAAAAAAAACTGAGTCAGATGTGGTGGTGCATGCTTTTAATCCCAGCATTTCACAGACATAAGTAGGAGGATCACTGAGTTCAAGGCCACCCTGAGACTACATAGTGAATTCCAGGTCAGCCTGGGCTAGAGTGAGATCCTACATCAAAAAACAAAAAACAAAAAAGAAGAAAGTAAGAAAGAAAGAAAGGAAGGAAGGAAGGAAGAAAGAAAGACCCAAAGTGTTGCCTGCACAAGGCATTGTTCATTGGGCTACAATAAGGACACAAGGGTTTGGAGAGGTTGCTTAAGGCACTTGCTTGCAAAGGCTAATGATACCTAGGGAAAGCCAGATGCACAAAGTTGCACATGCCTCTCCAGGTTGTTTGCAGAGACTGGAGGCCCTTCTGTCTGTCTCCTCTCTCTCTCCCTCCCTCACCCCTCCCCACCTCTCCTTGCAAATAAAGAAAAATTTTTTTTTTTAAATTTTTTTATTTGAGAGCGACAGACACAGAGAGAAAGACAGATAGAGGGAGAGAGAGAGAATGGGCGCGCCAGGGCTTCCAGCCTCTGCAAACGAACTCCAGACGCGTGCGCCCCCTTGTGCATCTGGCTAACGTGGGACCTGGGGAACCAAGCCTCGAACCGGGGTCCTTAGGCTTCACAGGCAAGCGCTTAACCACTAAGCCATCTCTCCAGCCCAAGAAAAATATTTTTAAAAGATCCAGGCACAGTATGTGTACCTTTAATCCCAGCACTTGGGAGGCAGAGGTCAGGAGGATCACTGTGAATTTGAGGCCAGCCGAAGACTCTAGATAGTGAATTCCAGGTCATCCTGGGCTAGAGTGAGACCCTACCTCAAAAAATATTTTAAATAAAAGAAAGAGGTTGGTTGACCTTCATGAAATGTGCCATTTCCACAATAGGATGATAGCAGCTTTCGTTCAGTAGATTCTTAGTGATGTAATTTCATAGGTGACATTGATGTCATATGGTGTGTCCATTCTAAGAAGTCATCTACCTACCTCTCTCCCCAAACTCTTTGTTACCCATCCTCTGATCCTTAGTTTGTAGTACCCTGGCCACCTTGCAAAGCCAATAGGAGCTTTCTTCAGTGTAGATAAGTGCTTCTGGTCATCATCTCTGTGTCAAGACATTCAAATGTACTTCTCGAGGTTCTGCCCACCTTGAGGACTGTTTTTCAAGTCTGTCCTATAGGGATCATGCTGAGAGGACAGAGTCCTGTAGCTTTATCTAGTACATTGTGTAGCAAATATAAATGGGACCACAGATTTTTGTTCTAATCAGTCAACTCCTCATAAGGAGGTCACTCATCTCGTCATGAAGAGCCACAGGAGTGTACCGTTGGCAAGAAGTCAATGTGGCCAGAGCCAAACATAAAATGGTGTGGCATCAAAACCTTCAAATGGAAGGCAGTTGGCATAGCAGGCTGGACTTCTTGTACAATGTTCTCTTGCTTTGATCATCACCCAAATTTGTAGACTTAGATGGTGGTACATGCCTCTTCTGATCTCAGTACTTGGAAGGTAGAGGCAGGAAGATTTCAAGTTTGAGACCAGTCTAGGCTACCTACTTGGCAGGACACTGCCTAACAAACAATCAAATAAACAAGCATCTAGCCTTATCTATGATCTGGTAAATAAGCTCTAAACAGCATGTTCAAATACCATAGATGTTATCTATCAAACTCAGAAAAGCCTACAGAGCATGTGTCTTTTTAATTGTAGTGAGACCCATATAACAACTTATCTTTCACGTTGGGGAATAAATTGATGTGTCTCAGGCCATTGGATACTCAGAACTATGCATGTCTTATTGAATTTAAATTGTTTGTCAGTTCCAGTTCCTTAGATCAGCACATCACCAGTATAGTACAACAGCATAATATCAAGAAGAAAAAGATCTCTCCAGCGTGCGTAAATGAACAGATTTTACCCATTAAATTGCCCTCTAAATATTTGTGTACGCCCATAAATTAATGCTTCTCTCACCTTCGGTTAGAGAAGGTGCTCTTGCAGTTGACATTGACTACTGGGGAGACGCAAAGCTTGTCAAAGTGCTGAGGAGAATATATGCCTGTGGGGTGCTCAACACTGAATGAGACGTCAATACCAACCCCTCCAAGGCTCAGGCACGCTGCAGAAGAAGGGGCAGAAGTAATGTAAGAGCCAGAGAATGGAGAGGAGTGCCGCGGGGTGCCATCTTCCTGACATGATGTGGCCATTGGCTTCGTGAACCCATAGCAAGTGTCACACACCCACGCTCTGCACAAGGTTGGGCCCAGCAGCATTCCGTCGTGGATGGAGAATGACAGCCTAAGGCCCCTGTCCCTCCCTGAGGAGCTATTGGCAGTTAATGGTGGTTGGAGGAGTGGGAGACGTTCTTTTTCAGTAGTGAAGCCACTGAACTACACATTCACAGCTGTTGCCTGCTCAACACTAAATGGGATATCTATAGCACCCTCTCCTAGGTAGCATCACAGAAGAGAGGACAGAAAGAATGTAAGGGCTGGAGGATAGGGAGACATGCTGTGAAATGCTGCCTCCCGGGGTCTGTCACACTCACAAACTCACAGCATCTGCACTGTCCTGCCCACTACTAACCCTCAACATTCCATTGTGGGGGAGGACCCCCTCCTCCCACAGGAGCAATTCGCAATTAGTTGAGAAAAAGAAGGGGCTCAGAGGGAGTAAAGGGGGAAAATGAGCAGGTAGTGGAGGGATGAATATGGTCAAATTTCATTGCATACATGCATGCAGAATTAAAAAAGCTAAAACTTCCCTAGCCTGTATCACGACAGAGAGCTCCACAACTGATAGACCTCCGAGGCAGCGCTGTGTAAGCGTGCCATTGATGTCGCCAGACTAAAGCAAACTGCTTCTTCAGGTCCTTATAAATTGGTGTGGAGTAAAAAAGAATTTGCTGATCAATAACTATAAAGCAGATGTCATAGTCGGGTGTGGTATAGAAGGATCGTTGAGTCCAAGCCCACCCTGAAACTACATAGTGAATTTCAGGTCAGTCTGGGCTAGAGCAAGACCCTACTTTGAAAACACCAAAAAACACAACAAAACAAAACAAGCAGGTGTCAGGAATGGTGCAGTCATGTCTGTTTCCATGGATGACAGGTTCTTGGACACCCCCCCCCCCACACACACACAGACACACTCACATGCATATTAAAATTGCTCATAGTCAAGCCCCTGGTATAAAATGTGTGGCGGCTGTAGGTGGTGGCACACGCCTTTAGTCCCAGAACTAGGGAGGCTAAAGTAGGAGGATCACCGTGAGTTTGAGGCCAGCCGGGAGCTATAGCGTGAATTCCAGTTCAGCCTGGGCTAGAATGAGACTTTGCCTTGGGTGGGGGGAGGAAAAAGGAAAAGAAAGAAAGTGGAAGGAAGGAGAGAAGGAACATGCCAAGGTTGTACTCTGCCCTCCACGTATGTGCCAACAGCCTGTGTGCACCCATGCACACACACATCACACACACACACACACTGTTGCACTTAAGTCATTTGCTTGCAAAGCCAAAAGGACCTGGGTTCAATTCCCCAAGACTCACATAAGCCAGATGCACAAGGTAGCACATGCATCTGGAGTTCGTGTACAGTGGCTGAAGGCCCTGGTGTGCCCATTCTCCCTCCCTCCCTCCCTCTCTCTCTTTTTCTCTCTCTCTCTCTGTCTGCCTCTCTCTCTCAAACAAATAAAAAAAATAATTAGGGCTGCAGAGGTTGCTTAGTGGTTAAGGTGATTGCCTGTGAAGCCTAAAGAACCAGGTTCAAGTCTGCAGGTCCCACATAAGCCTGATGCACATGATGGGGCATGCCTCTGGAGTCCCTTTGTAGTGGCTAGAGGCCCTGGTGTGCCCATTTTCCCTGCCTCTCTCCCTCCTCTTTCCCTCCCTCTCTCTGAAATAAATAAATTTTAAAAATTTTTAAATGTTTTTTAAAAAGTAAAATAAAGCCTCGCATGGTGGCACACACCTTTAATCTCAGCACTCAGGAGGCAGAGGTAGGAGGATCACCGTGAGTTTGAGGCCACCCTGAGACTACATAGTGCATTCCAAGTCAGCCTGGGCTAGAGTGAGACCCTACCTCAGAAAACCAAAAAGAAGGCTGGGACTATATCTTAACAGTACTACACTTGCCTTAGTACCTTCAAACCACAGTACCATAAAAAAGGAAGGAAAACTGGCTGGGGAGGAGCTCAGTGAGTAAAGTGCTTGCTGAACAAGCATGAGCACCTGCATTCCGATCCCTAGTGCCCACATGAAGCGCCAGGTCCTCCCGTGTAATCTCAACACTGGGGCGTGAAGGCAGATGCATTCCTGGGCTTGCTGACTAGCTGGTCTAGATGAATCTGTGCTGTCCAGGTTCAGTGAGAGACTCGGTCCCAAAAAAATAAGATGAAGAGTGACTGAGGAGCACACTCAATGCTGACCTCTGGGTTCCATATATGTATATGCATGCACATGCACACATGTATGTGCACCCATACACGTAAAAACACACATACATGTACACACATCATATGCACACATGTGGTGGTTTGAATGTAAACTGTCTGCTATAACCTCATGTGCTTGTGATTAAGCCTCATATTAACCCCCAGCTGGTGGCACTGTTTGGGAAGTTTGTGACGCCTTTGGGAGGTGGAGCCTTGCTGGAGGAGGTGTGTCACTGGGGACAGGCCTGGGGTGTCATAGCATAGCCTCACTTGCCACACTCAGTTCACTGTCTCTACTTCCTCCCTGGTGATGTGAAGATATGATACCTGGCTGTCAATATAATAATATCCAGGATATAAAAGAGCTCAAAAAAACTAAATAATACAACCAATCAAACAACCCAATTAAAAAGTAGGCTATGGAATTAAATAGAGAGCTCTCAAAAGAATAAATACAGATGGCATATAAACATCTAAGAAAAAAGTTCTACATCCTTAGCCATCAGGGAAATGCAAACTAAAACTATTTTGAGATTCCATCTCACTCCTGTCAAAATGGCTATCATCAAGAAAACAAATGACAATAAATGCTACAGATGATGCAGAAAAAGAGGAACTCTTTTACACTGCATCTGGCATTAAACAGTGGCCGTAAGAAACTTTGCCCCCCACCCCCCCAACACACACAGAGAGGCAAATAATTTCTCTTAAATCAGGCTGGGTGTGGTGGTACATGCCTTTAATCCCAGCACTTGGGAGGCAGAGGTAAGAGGATTGCCATGAGTTTGAGGCCAGCTAGGACTACAGAGTGAGTTCCAGGTCAGCCTGAGCTAGATGAGACCCTACCTCAAAAACAAACAAACAATGGGCTGGACAGATGGCTTAGCAGTTAGGGTACTTGCCTGAGAAACCTAAGGACCTAGGTTCAATTCCCCAGTACCCATGTAAACCAGATGCACAAGGTGGTGCATGTGTCTGGAGTTCATTTGCAGTGACTGGAGATCTTGTTACGCCTATTTTCTCTCTCCATCTGCCTCTTTCTTTCTCTTGCTCTCAAACAAACAAACTAGGATGGACTTGGAAAAAAAATCATACTAAGTGAGGTCACACAGGCTCAGACAGACAAGCACTGCATGTTCTTTCTCATATGCAGATCCTAACATGGCACAGTTTGAGTGTTCATAAGTTGCTGTAAGCATCACCATAGGTAAGGAAGCTGGAATGAGGCTTGGATAGAGGAGAAGCAGGGAGAGGTGGGAGGAGGGGATAGTTGACAGGCAATTGGAGAAACAGAACATGGGGGGCATAAAAGAGTCTGGAGGGCTGGAGGAAGGGAGGGAGGAAAGGGAGAAACATAAAACACACGATGGCATGAGTCAGTACCACAGAAACCTTGCTCCCGGTTAGCTAATCAAGAGATGTAATTTTCTTAGCCTGGCGTCGTGGTGCACACCTTTAATCCGGCACTTGGGAAGCAGAAGTAGGGGATCACTGTGAGTTCCAGGCCACCCAGAGGCTACACAGTGGTCAGCCTGGGCTAGAGTGAGACCCTACCTCAAAAACCAAGAAAATAAAAAGAGATACGATTTTCTTAAAGAGAGATAGAGGGATTGTTAGCCAGAAGCACCCAGCATTGGTAGAAAAAGCTTTACCCTAAAACCATGGTCTGTGGGGCTGGAGAGATGGCTCAGCAGTTACAGCAGTTGCAGGCAAAGTCTAGTATCAACCTGGATACAAGTCCAAGCACTCACATAAACCCGGATGCACAAAGTGGCACGGCACACGCATCTGGCGTTTGTGTGCAGTGGCTAAAGGCCCTTCCTCCCCCTCTCCCTCCCCCCCCTCTTTTTTTCCCTCCTTCCCCATCTCTCCTCTTGCAAATAAATAACAACTATTTCGGGGGGAAAAAGAAACAGCATTGGTTATTGCTGGTAAATCCCAGTGCCAGGATTGGGTTACCACCCAAAGTGAGCTATTGGTCAGGGAAGCCCATGAGGTCCCCAAAACAATGCAGACCGTTATCAAAGCAGCTGGTTACCCAGCAGAACTAAATGGTATGGTCCTATTGCTGAAACACCACCGGCTGCTGACGCAGGACACTGAGAGATCATGTAGGGACAGTGATGGAAGCCAGCTCCCTGCTGCATAGGTCTCAGAACTGTAAAGTACCATGCAAGGAAGAAGTCAAACTACCTTTATGTGTAGATGATATGATTCTATACATAAAGGACTCTAAAGACTACCAGAAAATTGTTAGAGCTGATAAATTCTTCCAGCAAAGTAGCAAGATACAAACTTAACACTCAGAAGTTCCTATATACAAATAACAAAAATGTTGAGGATGAAATCAGGGAAATACTCCCATTCCTGATCTTAAAACCTTATTACAGGGGCCTGGGAGATGGCTCAGTGATTATATGTGCTCACTTGTAAAGCCTGCTGGCTCAACACCCACATAAAGCCAGATGCAAAATGTGGCACATGCATCTGGCGTGTGTTTGCAGCAACAAACCTGCTGTGCCCATACACATTTACACACACATACACACACACACACACACAAATTTTAAGATCCTTTTTATAAAAAGATATATGAAGCTGGGTGTGGTGGTGCAGGCCTTTAATCCCAGCACTCAGGATGGCAGAGGTAGGAGGATCGCAGTAAGTTCAAGGCCGCCCTGAGACTCCATAGTGAATTCCAGGTCAGTCTGAGCTAGAGTGAGACCCTACTTCAAAAAACCAACAACAAAGAGAGAGAAAGAGAGGAGAGAGAGAGAGAGAGAGAGAGAGAGAGAGAGAGAGAGGGAGGGAGAGAGAGGGAGAGAGAGAAAGAGTTAGAGAGACAGAGAACCTAGATGTAAACTCAGGCCAGCTATAGCCATCTGAGTTTTGACAAAAATGCTAAAAATATTCACTGGAGAAAAGACAGCCTCTTTAACAAATGTGCTGGGAAAAGTAGATATCTATATATAGAAGAATTAAAATAGATCTTTATCTCTTTTCATGCCCAAGAACCAAGTCCAAATGGATCAAAAAACTTAACATTAGAGCTTACCAAGGATATGGAAAGAACTCATAAAAACCAAACAATAAAAAATCAAGTGCTGGAGCTGGGCATGTGGTGTATACCTTTAATCCCAGCGCAAGAGGTAGGAGGATCGCCATGAGTTCAAGTCCACTCTGAGACTACATAGTGAATTCCAGATCAGCCTGGACTAGAGCAAAACCCTACCTTGAAAAACAAAAATCAAGGGCTGGAAAGATGGCTTAGCAATTAAGGTGCTTGCTTGCAAAAGCTAACAACCTGAGTTTGATTCCCTAGTATGCACTTAAGGCAAGATGCATAAAGTAGCTCTGAAATTCGTTTGCAGTGGCTGAAGGCCCTGGCACGCCCTTTCTCCCTGTCTCTCCCTCCTCCCTACTGCTCCCCTGCTTTCATATAAATAAATAAAATGTTTTTAAACAATCAAACAAGCTGGGCGTGGTAGCACACATCTTTAATTCCAGTACTCGGGAGGCAGAGGTAGGAGGATTGCCGTGAGTTCGAGGCCACCCTGAGACTCCATAGTGAATTCCAGGTCAGCCTGAGCTAGACTGAGACCCTACCTTGAAAAAACAAACAAACAAAAAAATCAAACAATCTGGGCTGGGGAGATAGATCAAGGGCTAAAGGCACGTGCTTGCAAAGCCTACAAGTCTGGTTTCATTTCCCAGTACCCACATGAAACCAGAGGTACAAAGTAGTATATGCATCTGGAGTTCTCCCTGCTTGCAAATAAATTAATTTTTTTAAAAAATAAGAAAATCCAATCAAAAAAATGGGCTTTAGAACTGAATAGAGAGTTTTCAAAACAAGAAATGCAAATGGCCAATAAACATCTAAAACTATGTTCCACATCCTTAGCCATCAGAAAAATGCAAATTAAAACTACTTTGAGATTCCATTTCACTCCTGTCAGAATAGCTATCACCAAGAAAACAAATAACAGGTTGGAGAGATGGCTTAGTGGTTAAGCACTTGCCTACAAGACCAAAGGACCGAGTCAGGTTCGATTCCCCAGGACCTGTGTAAGCCAGATGCACAAGGTGGCACATGCATCTGGAGTTCATTTATAGCAACGGGAAGCCCTGGCATGCCCATTCTCTCCCTCTCCCCCCTCCCTCTCTCTCTCTAGCATACACCTCCCCCAAGTGTGGGTAGACCCTTCTCTGAGCCTAGGCCAACTGGCTTTCACACCTGATACAGGTGTGCCAACCTCTTCTGGAGATGATTCCCTGACTTCAAATAAATAATCTTACCTGGAATCATGGGAGAGAATTCCCCTTCTGGCTCTGGCTGCTGGCATCTCCTTGCCTGCATCCCCATGCCAATTTGCAAAATGTTCATATATTAAAGATCCCAGTTTCAAAGGGAGGGGGGATGGGACTAGGGGTGGTGGCACGCACCTGCCATTTCAGTGCTTAGGAGGTGGGGGCAGGAAGATCGGAAGCTTGAGACCAGCCTGGGCTACGCAAGATCCCGTCTTGGCAAAATAACCAAGGAAACAAGAGAAGACAAGAGCTAGGGATGAAGCTCTCTACCAGTACCATAACAAGAAAGAGAGGAAGAGCGGAGAGCGAAGAAGAGAGAGGAAGGGGGAGTGAAGGAAAGGAAGGAAGGGAAGATGCTGAGGAGGTAGTTTGGTGGTTAAGGGCACTTGCTTGCAAAGTTTGCTAGCCCCGGTTTGATTCCTCAGCACTCACATAAAGCCAGACACAAAAAGTTGCACAAGCATGTGGCATTTACTTGTAGTGGCAGAAGATATGGCATGTGTACACACACACACACATAATAAATAAATAAATAAATAAAATGAATAAATTAAAATAGTTTTTTAAAAAGAGGGGCTGGAGAGATGGCTCTGCAGTAAGATGAACTTGTTTGCAAAGCTTGCCCACCCAGGTCCGATTCCCCAGCATCCATATAAAGCCAGATACACAAAGTGACACATGCATCTGGAGTTCCTTTGCAGTGGCAAGAAGCCCTGGTGCACCCATTCTCCCCACCTTTCTGTTCATAAATAAGTAAATAAATTTAAAAGAAAAAAAAAAAGAAAAAGAAGGATGTATTGCCTCCAGGGAGAGCCATCTTGCCTCTTCCTGCTCCTCACCTCCATTCTTTCCTTTCCTCCTCACTTACTCTCTCATCCTGCACAGCCTTCATCCAGGAATGAAGGCTTGGCTTTCTCCGCTCTAGCCAGAGACCCAGGGGAGGTGAGACACAGCCTCTTCCTGAGGACCACCAGCAGATCGGGCTCTCAGAACCTTGGGCTCCTCTTGGACTGTAGTAACAGGTTTTGCCAGAACTCTTGCTTCCTGAGCACCCTGTATACCAACTCTGCCTCTCCCCTCCCTCCCCCCGCCCCCAGCCCAGCACTAAACCAGGTTGTCAGAGAACATTTTCGGTGATCACATTAGGACCTCTGCAGTTCCCAACATAATGGTTTGTGAGCAGTGGGAACCTAATAAGGTCATGTGGGACTATGCTAAGAAAAAAAAAAAAAAATTGTAGCAGGTTATAAAAGCTAAATAGGGATAGGGGCTGTAGTTCAGTTGGTAGAATGTTTGCCTAACATCCATGAAACCCTAGGGTCAACTCCCAGCACAGCACAAACTAGGTTTCGGTGGTTGAACGCCTGCCATCCTAGCATTTAGGAGGTTAGAAGGATCAGTAGCTCAAAGTCATTGTCAGCTACATACCAAGTTTGAGGCTAGCCTGGCTGTAAAAGACCCTGTCTCAAAAAAAAAAAAAAAAAAAAAAAAAAGCCAGGGTCGGGCATGGAGGCGCACGCCTTTAATCCCAGCACTCGGGATTAGGCAGAGGTAGGAGGATCATCACTACAGAGGGAATTCCAGGTCAGCTTGGGCTGGAGTGACTACCTCGAAAAACCAGAAAATGCAAAGAAACAAATAAAATGAAGTGTAAGTAAGCAGTACCCTGCTTTATCACCTAGGGGTCCTGCAAAAAGTTAATTTTTCTTTTGAGCTCTAGTCTTGAAAAACTGGGAAGCAAAGAAAAAGGAAGTCAGCAGGGCTCGCGCGGACAGAGGGAGGGGGCTCGCTGCACGGCACGCACCCCGTCCCCGCTCCCCTGGGAAGCGGCCGCCCGCCCGCCCGGCAGTTTCTAGAAAGCTTGGTTTCCAGCGGGCCTGGGGCAGGGCAGGGCGGGAGCGGCAGGTGGAGGGGCGCCGGGAGAGCAGAGGCGGGCAGCCCCGGGAACCTCGCGCCCCGCGCAGGCTGGCGCCGTCTCTCCCCGGTGGCCGCTCCACCTGGAGGTCTGGGCGGGGTGCCCCTCCCCGGGGCACCGGCTGCCAGCCTCCCCCACCCCGTGCCTCCCGCGGGCCAAGCCCCGGGGCGACCGCAGAGCAGAAGGAATTCAAAGGAGCCTTGTCGGGTACAGGTGTGCGCATTCCAGGCCTGACAGCCCCGGCTCTCCGGGCCGTTTGTCCGAAGGCGTTATGCAAAACGCCAGCCGCCTGCTTTCCCGCCCGCTCGCGCCCGGCCTCTGGCTCCTCCCGGCGCCCTGGCCTGCCGGGCGGCGCGCGGCGCGTGGGAGCCCCGGCCCGGAGCCGCCCTCCTCCGAGACGCGCTCCCGAGGGCCTCGCCGGACTCCCGCGTGGACCGTCCCGGAGCGCGAGTGCCCCGGCCGGCCTCTAGGTGGCAGGCTTCTTCCCCCGGAGACACAGAAGCGCCGTCACCCAGCTTTTCCACGGCGGGAAGGTGTGGTCCCGGGTCAGGGTGCTGCTGCTGCTGCTCCCGCAACTATTTATGCGTTTCTAGTGCACTCGCTCCCATCCTCCCTCTCCGTTACCCCTCCTCTATAGGAATACCGCAGAAGAGTGAATGGATGGATGATGAGAACGCATCATCCGCGCTGGGGGACGGCCCAGCCCTTAAAGGCACTTGCTTGCAAAGCCTGGTGGCATAGGTTCGATTCCCCAGTACCTACGTAAAACCAGATGCCCAGAGCGGTGCATGTGTCCAGAGTTCGTTTGCAATGGCACTAGTTCCAGGAGCGCCCATGTTCTCTCACGCCTGCTCTCTCTCTCTCTCTTCCTCCCTTCGCAAATAAATAAATAAATATGTTTGAAAAAGAAATCATCAAGCTGGGCGTGGTGGTGCAAGCCTTTAATCCCAGCACTGGAGAGCCAGAAGGAGGAGGATCGCCAGTGAGTTCGAGGTCACCCTACCTTGAAAAAGAAATTTTTTTCGCTCTTATTGTTCCAGCTCTTGCAGTGTTAATTGATACAAGCTATGTATTCACAATTAATGTATTAATAGAAAAAACATGGATAGTCAAACCTGATGATACTGTCCGCCTAAAGATTTAATTTCTTCAAGCTTAGGACATTCTCCCTTTTTGCATTTTTTATTGAGAACTTTTATGTATGAACATGTTGCAAATTAGTCATATTCCCATGGGGTATGTGTGTTTTGTAAAGTGTCCTCTGGGAGAGTAGTTTTATAAGCAGAGAATAACACAGGTTAGTACAGTTAAAACCCAGGCAAGGGCTAAGTTTCGCTGATGCTCAGGGACAAGTAGCGAAGTTACAAGAGGATTCAGGAAGCAACCAGGGCCAAAGGAGAGAGCAGGGAGGAGTGGGAATTCACACGACAGCAGAAGTGACCACCTTGAGGCTGGAAAGCAGAATCCTTATTTGGAGAAGAACCTTCAGATGATGTGAGCTTCCACTCTAAAACACAGAAAAACATCTGAAACAGCATTACAGCTCATTAGAACTGATAGTAAAACACCTGAGCCGGGCATGGTGACACACTCCTTTAATCTCAGCTCTCAGGAGGCAGAGGTAGGAGAAGTGCTATGAGTTCGAGGCCACCCTGAGACTACATAGTGAATTCCAGGTCAGCCTGGGCTAGAGGGAGACCCTACCACCAAAAAATAAAAAAATAAAATAATCAGAGGGCTGGGCATTGCTCTGATGGTGGAGTGGCGGCCTAGTGTGCAGGAATCGGGGTTTGGATCCACACATGGCATAAGCCATGCCTGGTGGCCCATGCCTGAAATCCCTGTACTTGGGAGGCTAAACAGGCGGATCAGGACTTCAAGATCATCTTTGGCTGCATAGTGAGCTTGAGGCCAGCCTGCATACCTACCTGAGGTGCGGCCTCTGTATCTCTCTCTCCATACACACATTCATGAGAAAAATCAATATTGTTTTAAAAATTCTAGTAATAACAAATTAGAGGGTGGTTGGTTTCCCCCATAATAGACATGCCACTATTGCACCCCTTGGCTCATTTGGCCTGGCTGGCCAATTATAAGGCTTGCACTGTCCACCATTGGGTATCTTCACTGGTGATTTCTCTCTCTCCCATTGAATTGCATGCAATGTGACTTTTTCCAGCTTTCTGTCAGCTGGTCTACATGAAGGAGGTTTTCAGCTCATCTCCAGCAGGGTTTCTCAGTGACCTTGCAGCCCAAGTATGTGGAGTCTTCAGCAATAGGGTCTTACCATCTATTCCTGGTGCGAAACCAAGGGCCTCAGCAATGGCCTGTAACGTTTGGGGGATATCAGGGAACTCCCTAGCCAACAACTCACTGAAAGGTATCGCATCCCTGGCACTGAAAATTTTCTAGTAACAATCTATGGCTCCTGTGTGTTCTATTGTCCAAAAAAGTAGGTTTCCATATGACCTATTTATAGCCCCTTAGATTTTGATTAGCCCTCCCCCGACCTTTCCTTCCTCAATCTCTTCCCCGACCTCACTTAGGTCTTTTCACCCCCATTAATCTGTTGCCCTACTCACATATATACAATACCAGCCTATTAAGTCCCCCGCCGTCCCTTTCTATTCCCTATATATCTCCTTTCTAGCTTACTGGCCTCTGCTAAAGAGTTTTCTTCCTACTCACACAGAAGTCCACTCATTAGTAGCTAGGATCCACGTATGAGAGAAAACATGTGAGGCCCACTCCATAACAGGGAATACATCCCTGATACTGAAAACCTACAACAGGGGTCGTCATGAGCCCTAGGGGTGTAACATCTGCTGGTGTCTGGCTAAATGTATGTACTATGCTCACTATGCCCTATAAGCACTTCTCTTCATGTTCATACCCATATATTAATGGTACTCTCACTTTTGATTAGAGAAGCTTCTCTTTTCAGATGGCAGTGACCTTGGGATGACTCAGAAGGCATCATGGTGCTGGGAAGAAGTGACAGAGGAGTGCTCAGCACTGCAATACCTCTATCTTCCAAGGCTCAGGGTCCATTGCAGAAGAGATGGTGGAAAGAATGTAAGAGCCAAAGGAAGGGTAGGACTCCTTACAATGTGCTGCTCCAGACACAAAATGGCCTGGATATCCATGACCTCACAGTGCCTGACACTACCTGCACAAGACTCTCAATAACAAGAGGAAAAGATCATGACATCAAAATAAAAGAGAGACTGATTGAGAGGGGGAGGGGATATGATGGAGAGTGGAGTTTCAAAGGGGAAAGTTGGGGGAGGGAGAGAATTACCATGGGATATTGTTTATAATTATGGAAGTTGTCAATTGAAAAATGAACAAACAAATAAATTCTAGTAATAGTAAAAAAAAGCTTTCATTTGGTAACAGTAACAACAACAAGCAAAAGGCTAACATACTCCTGGCTCTTGCCGTGTGATGCCTTGCCTCACCTTGTAATTCTGCCAGCAAGGAGGCCATTACCAACTCGCCCTTGACCTTTGGCCTCCAGAACTGAGAATGTAGAGGACAGGAAGCTAGTGATCCACAGCCTCTCTGTCACAAAGCCCTGAGCCAGCCCCAGGGGAGAAAGGAAAGAAAGCATTAATGCTCAAGCCCACATCAAGGCACAGAGTTCAGGAATTTATGGCTAAGTATTCTATAATTTTTTAAATTGCGATATTTTTAAAATTTGTTTTTTCTCTATGAAAACTGTTTTTATTTACTTATTTATCTGGAAGCAGAGAGAGAGAATGAGATTGAGCATACCAGGGCTTCTCACCACTGTCAGTGAACTCCAGATGCATGTACATCTGCTTTTACATGGGTACTGGGGAATTGAACGCATGCCATCAGGCTTTGCGAGCAAGTGCCTCTAACCACTGAGACGTCTCTTAAGCCCCAGCCCCTTTTTGAGACCAGATCTCATTCTGTAGCCCGAGCAGGCCTGAGACTCACTGTGCAGATCAGGCTGGCTTTGGACTTGAGGTAACCCTCCTGCTATTGCTTCCCTGAGCTGGGGTTACAGGGATGTGCTACTATGCTCAGCTTTAGAATACTTTTTTAATATTCTTTAAAATTTATTTAAAATACTTATTTTTATTTATTTATTTGAGAGAGAAAGAGACAGAGAGAATGGGCAACTCAGGGCCTCTAGCCACTGCAAATGAACTCTAGATGTATGTGCCACCTAGTGCATCTAGCTTTACATGGGTACTAGGGAACTGAACCTAGGTCTTTTGGCTTTGCAGGCAAGAGCCTTAACCACTAAGCCATCTCTCTAGCTCTAGAATACTTTTCTTTTTAAGACCAAGAACAGCTGTGGCAGCACATGCTGTTAATCCCAGCACTCGGGAGGCAGAGGTAGGAAGATCACCATAGGTCACTCTGAGACTACATAGTGAATTTCAGGTCATCCTGGGCTAGAGAGAGACACTACATCAAAAAACCAAAATAATAATAATTAATAATAATAATAATTAATAATAATAATAATAGACCAAGAAATATGCCAAACGTGGTGGCGCATGCCTTTAATCCCAGCACTCTGGAGGCGGAGGTAGAAGAATCACCAGGAGTTCAAGGCCACCCTGAGATCACAGAGCACATTCTAGGTCAGCCAGGGCTAGAGTGGGACCCTACCTCAAAAAAAGAAAAAAAAAAAAACACCAAGAAAAAAACAAAAACAAAGACCAAGAAATATATATACAAGTAAGTGTGCAGAATATAGATGAACATGTCAGCACTTTCTGGAGGACACTTTGCTGAAACACATTATGGAAAGACACAAAGGTACATAAAACTTCAGTATGTTTGTTACTGGGGAACCATCTGGAAACTAGTGCAGTGTACATGCGTTCTCAATTTAGAGCAGAGGGGAAATTGAATGACTGGAATAGAAAATAAGGTTGCCTTCATCTCATATGCCAACATAAATTGCAAAGAGATTCCAACTTTTTTTGTCTTCTCTCCCTTGTAATCTTATAATATTTTAAATTAAGTATTTATTCTCTCTCCATCTCTCTCCTTCTCTCTGGTACTGAAGATCAACCCAGGGCTTGGCACATGCTAGGTAAGCAGTCTACCATTGAGCTACAGCCCTAGCCCCTTTGTAACTTTAAATCTTGTGCCTGAGACCTTATAAGCCAGTCCACGTGTTTCTGCCTAAACTCCTCAGCAAAGATAGAATCAACATGGATTATACCCACCAGGAGACGCCGTGTGAAGAGAAGCAGAGACTGGAGAGACGCAGCTGCAAGTTAAAGATGCCCAAAGGCCGCTGGTGACATCAGAAAGTAGAAGAGTCAGAACAGAGTCTCCCTCCAAACCCTCAGAAGTCACCAGTCCATCAGCATGTTGGTTTTGGACTTCTTATCTCCAAAACTGTGTGAGAAGCAAGTTCTTTTAAGCTACCTAGTTTGTGGCCCTAAGAAACCCCCTAAGGAGGAAAAAAATCTTGGTCAGGCATTATTTGAATGAATTCTCCCAAAGACTATAATCAATAAGTGTATGGTATTTTTCTTTCCTTTTAAAATTTTTTAAAATTTGGGCTGGAGAGATGGCTTAGTGGTTAAGCGCTTGCCTGTGAAGCCTAAGGACCCCGGTTCAAGGCTCGATTCCCCGGGACCCACGTTAGCCAGATGCACAAGGGGGCGCATGCGTCTGGAGTTCGTTTGCAGAGGCTGGAGGCCCTGGTGTGCCCATTCTCTCTCTCTCTCTGTCGCTATCAAATAAATACATAAAAATAAACAAAAAATTTTAAAAAATTTTAATTTATTTATTTATTTGCAAGGAGAGAGAGAGAGACAGGAAGGAAGGAGGGCGAGGGGTGCACCAGGGCATTTTGCCACTGCAAATGAACTCCAGATGCATATGCCACCTTGTGTATCTGGCTTTACTTGGAAAGCAAACCCAGGCCTTCAGGTTTTGCAAGCAAGCGCCTTTAACTGCTGAGACATTTCTCCAGCCTCTCCGGGCCCCATAGTTATTTAAGACAGGGTCTCATGAAGTCTAGGTTGGTCTCAAACCCACTATGTAGCTGAAGATGTCATTGAAACATTTTTTAAATTTTTATTATTTATTTATTAGAGACAGAGAAAGGGAGAAAAAGAGGGAGAGAGAGAATGGGTGCACCAGGGCCTCCAGTCACTGCAAACAAACTCCAGATGCATGTGCCACCATGTGCATCTGACTTACATGGGATGGGACCTGGAGAATAGAACCTGGGTCCTTAGGCTTCCCAGACAAGCTTCTTAACCACCAATCCACCTCTCCAGCCTGACATTTAACTTTTAATCATCCTGCCGTCACCTCACCACAGCTGCGACCACTACTTCTGGTTAATGCAGTGTTGAAGATTAAACTCTAGCAAAAACTGACCTATGTCCCCAACCCCAAGTATGTGATTTTAATGGCATAATTGAACTACTTTTAATTTATTTGGAGATAAAATCTTGCTTTATTGACCAGACTGACCTCAAATTCCTGAATTCAAGTGCACCTCTTCCCTTCGTTTCTCACTAGCTGTGACTACGGGCATGGCTATCTGACTTGTATCTTTAATAAAGAGCCACCTGACAGGAGTGGAAGGGGAAGCTATTGGCAGGCATCTGAAGAGGGCTGATCCCTCCCTCTCCTCAGCCCCTAGCCCCAACCTGTACTCTGGCTTCCCCTCAGAAGACCAAAAGGCAACTTGGCTGGGTTCCCAGGCAGCTGCCCCCCAAGGGGAAGCCACCCAAGATTGCTTGTTACTCTGGGGGTAGGGTTACCTGCAGAGGAAAATGCCTCCAACACTGAGTAAAGGGGTAGGAAGCAGCCATGAGTTTCAGGGCGGTCTTATCCTTCAGATGTGAATCTGAGCATGCGCAGAACATGGCCCATTGAGGTTTTCAACTCACCGTCCCCTCCCTGGTGTAACAAGAATGACCAAACTGCTATTTAAAAGATCGGAAAATTCAGGATCTTAGGAGAAATGGTGGTGTACGCCTTTTAGTCCCAGCACTTGGGAGGCAGAGGTAGGAGGACCACTGTTGAGTTCAAGGCCAGCATGAGACTACATAGTGAATTCCAGGTCAGCCTGGGCTATAGCAAGACCCTACCTTGAAAACTAAAACAAAAACAAAAACAACAACAACAAAAGATCTTGTAAACTGTGTAAAGATAAGGGGTGGTGGGGGCATTGGAATCACACCAAAGATTCAACTTCCGTGGGAAGGGAATTCCATTGTCCCGACTCAGCCTTGCCTTAGAAGGCTGAAAGGAACAGGTCTGTCTGGGCGGTTCTTCCCTGGGCTGCCAGCCTCTGTTTTGGTTCTGCCAAAAAAAAAAAAAAAGAGAAAGAAAAGGAAGAAGAAATGCTCAGTTTATAAACACTGCCTGTGATTGTTAATCTCTTTTGTTGTTGTAGTTAACTTTCTCCTTGCTGGGAGAAAGCACTGGACCAGAAGCAGCTGACGGGAGGAGAGGGTTTTGTTTGTTTGTTTGGTTGGTTTTTTTTGGCGTACAGTCTCAAGGGGAAGGGAGCTTCAGGGAAAAGCAGGGTCTGCCAGAGGCTGGACGACATCTCTGCTATAGCAGCTGGAAGACAGCTGCAGGATGGTGGACTGGTTTCTGGCAAGGGGCAGCTGGCCGCAACACCACTTAGTCCACCCCCAGCAACACACCTCCCAAGTTGCTACCAGCTGGGGTTCAAGTATTCAGGATACGTAAGTTTATGGGGGACATTGGAATCAAACTACTACATTTCGTCCCTGGCCCCCATCAGTTGATGAGCATCCATGACGTAAAATGCAATGAATTCAGTCCAACTTTAAAAGTCCCCAGAGTTTTCATTATTCTCAACACTGTTCAAACATCTCCCATAGTCTGAGGTCTCTTAACTGTGAGCTGTAAAGCCCAAAACCACATAATGGCATAGAGCAAACATTCACACTGCAGAAAATGCCATTTCAAAACGGGGGGAGGTGGCGCACGCCTTTAATCCCAGCACTCAGGAGGCAGAGGTAGGAGGATCACCATGAGTTCAAGGCCACCCTGAGACTACAAAGTGAATTCCAGGTCAGCCTGAGCTAAAGCAAAACCCTACCTCGAAAAACAAAAACAAACAAACAAACAAAAATGACATTCAAGGAAATATTGAACCAATGCAAGATCTAAAACAGGCAAACATTGAACCCTGTAGCTCCAAATCTGATATCTGTAACCAGTGACAAAGTCTCTGGGGTTTCAATTCTGCCCCTCTACCTGGGCTGCTCACAGCCTTGGGGACAATCCATCCTGAACCAGCACCTCCCCTCGGCAGCCATCTCACAGCCCTGGAATGTCAAAAAGTCCTAAGGTCTCCGCTGTAAGCCACAGTTCATCCTCATGGCTCCACTGGGCCTCTACACAGAGACTCCCAATAACCCTGCCTCGAATCACCCAGTGGCCATTTCCAAAATAAAAAACAAACCACATTGCAAATCCAGTGACCCTTTCTTTCCTGCATTTGTCATAGTCCCATGGTACTAAGTGGACTGCCAATCTCTGGGCATGTGAAAGGACATTTCCTGGAAAGATTAGTGGAGGGGGAAAGACCCACCCTAACCATGGGCAGCACCATCATATGGGCTTGGGTTCTGGATTTAATAAAAAGAAAAAAAACCTAGTTGACTACCGGAATTCATTGTTTCCTGACTGCGGTTGCAGTGTGAGCAGCCACCTCCTCACTCCATGTCAATCTGCGAGCCAAGGCAAACGCTTTCTCCTTAAGCGCCTCCTTGTAAGATACTTGGCCACAACAATGAAATAAGTAACTAATACACTACCTTCTCTTACATAGAGTTCCTAGAGAGGGCTGGAGAGATTGCTTACCGGTTAAGCGCTTGCCTGTGAAGCCTAAGGACCCCCGTTCGAGGCTCGGTTCCCCAGGTCCCACGTTAGCCAGATGCACAAGGGGGCGCACGCATCTGGAGTTCGTTTGCAGAGGCTGGAAGCCCTGGCGCGCCCATTCTCTCTCTCTCCCTCTACCTGTCTTTCTCTCTGTGTGTCGCTCTCAAATAAATAAATAAATAAAATTTAAAAAAATTCTTAAAAAAAAATAGAGTTCCTAGAGAAAATCATGTAGCACCTATTGTTTCTGCTCAGAATTGTAGAAAGGGGATGATTCAAAGACAAGTATGACACTGCAGCGTTAAGCATTTGCTCAGGCTTTCCAGGAATTAGATAAGTGTACTGAAATCCTCTCCAACGAAACAGCACCATCCTTCACAGTGCGTGGTGAGGTTGTAAAAAAAAAAAAAAAAAGAAAGAAAAGGAAAAAGATAAGTCAAACAATATAATACCAAGAAAGAAATCTTTGTGAGAAGATGCAAAACTGGATAATCACCAGCTGGATCTGTCAGCTGTCCTGAGGGCATCCTCTGTCCCTGGTGCCTAGAGGTTAGATCCTAAGCAAGGAATCAGACAAGACTGAAGTTCAAAGCCAAGAGGAAGATCAGAGACTTAAAAAAAAAAAAAAGAAGAAGAAGAAGAAGCTGGACCTCTGCCAAGGGCTGAACCTTAGGAAAAGAGGGAGCTACAAGAAAATCCTGACAGGAGATGATTGCATGCAAAAGTTTGACTTGGCCTTGACTGTGGGTGGCAGGGAATCTTTTCAGAAAATTCATAGCCAGGCTCCACCCACCTATCTGATCTCTCTCTGTGTCTCCTGTACATATAACATATTAAGAAGGATCTAGCTATCTAACTCTTAAAAAGAGAGAAACTGGACCTGCGTGGTGGCGCACACCTTCAATCCAAGCACTAGGGACGCAGAGGTAGGAGGATTGTTATGAGTTTGAGGCCACCCTGAGACTACAAAGTGAATTCCAGGTCAACCTGGGCAAGAGCAAGACCCTAACCCAAAATAAATAAATAAATAGAGAGAGAGAGAGAGAAAAAGAGAGAGAGAGACTTGGGGCTCGGGAGATAGCTTAGTGGTTAAAGGCACTTAATTGCAAAGCCTGCTGGCCCATGTTCTACCAGTCACATAAAGCCAGATACACAAAGTGGCACAAATGTCTGGAGTTCATTTGAAGAAGCAAGAGGCACTGTTTTCCCCATGCCATTTTGTTTTTTTAGAGTGGGTTCCAGGTAGAGTCTCACTTTAGCCAAGGCTAACCTGGAATTCACTATGTAGTCTCAAGCTGGTTTCATGATTCTCCTACCTCTGCCTCCCAAGTGCTGGGCTTAAAGGTGAGTGCCATCATACTCAGTTCTGATTTACCCATTCTTTTTTTTTTTTTTTTTCTTCTCCCTCTCCCTCTCTCTTTCTGGGTGTGGTGGTGTAGGCCCATAATCACAATACTTGGGAGGCTGAGACTGGAAGATCTCCATACAAAGCCAGCCTGAGCTAAATAAGGCCCTGCTGTAAAACACAGAGGTTAGATATATAGCTCAGTGATACAGTGCTTGTCTGTGTAGCATGCCCAAGGGCCTATGAGGTAGGCAAGCAAGCATTGCTTAACAATCTGGTACTCTGGCCTGAGCTGCACATATACTTAACAACAGACTTAGCAACCTGGTACCCCTACTGCATTTAAACAATTTAACTAATCATTCTGACCTGCAATTTCCTAACAAGCCCTTAGTAATCCCCCTTTTGGGGTCAAACACATCCTGAAGCCTAGCCCACAACAGGGGCCAGCAGGTAAGTCCAACCTGGACTGATTTGGAGTACATATATGTTAAGGCAAATTGTGTCCTCTGAATAAGCTTTTTTTAAAAAATTAATGGGGCTAGAGAAATTGCTTAGTGGTTAAGGTGCTTGCCTGCAAAGCCAAAGGACCCAGGTTCAACTCCCCAGTACCCACGTAAGCCAGATGTACAAGGGGCGCATGCATCTGGAGCTCGTTAGCAGAGGCTGGAGGCCCTGACACACTCATTCTCATTCTCTCTCTCTCTCTCTCTCTCTCACTCCCTCCCCCTGCCTGTTTCTCTCACTCTCTCAAATGAATAAAGAAAAACAAAAAATACTTTAAAATTTTATTTATTAAGCCCGGCGTGGTGGCGCACGCCTTTAATCCCAGCACTCGGGAGGCAGAGGTAGGAGGATCACCGTGAGTTCAAGGCCACCCTGAGACTACAGAGTTAATTCCAGGTCAGCCTGGACCAGAGTGAGACCCTACCTCGAAAAACCAAAAAAAAAAAAAAAAAAAAAAAAAAAAAATTTTATTTATTATTCCCAGCACTTCGGAGGCAGAGGTAGGAGGATTGCTATGAGTCTGAGGCCACCCTGAGACTACATAGTGAATTCCAGGTCATCCTGGGCTAGAGTGAAACCCTACTTTGAAAAACCAAAAACAACAAAAAGATTATTAATTTTTTTTTTTTGAGAGAAAGAGGCAGATATATATGGAGAGAGAGAGAGAGAGAGAGAGAGAGAGAGAATGGGCACACAGGGCAAACAAACTCCAGATGTATGCACCACCTTGTGCATCTGACTTACATGGGTGCTGGGGAATTGAACCTGGGTCCTTAGGCTTCACAGACAAGCACATTAACTGCTAAGCCACATCTCTCCGCCCCTGAATGAACTGTTAAGGCAAATCTATTTGCCATTCATGATATTTTTTATTGTGTACCCATGAGTCCAATTATGGGTGCCGGTATAAGCATATAGCTGGGGCATTATTTTCAGCACACATGGAATGTACCAATGACTACACCACACCACTACAGGAAATGTTCCTGCTCCCCAGGCACCCATTAACTGCCTAGTAACCCTTGGGAGGGATAGGGCTCCTATGTCCTCCTCCATCATCCATAAGAGAACGTTGACAGGCCCACGACTGCACAGACCTTGTGCAGGTAAAGGCAGCTGCTGTGGAGTCATGAAGGTAACAGCCTCTTATGTCCCAAAGACGGTGTTCCAAAGCATTCCTCCTGTCCTCTGGCTGTCACATTCTTTCTGCTCCCTCTTGCACAGTGCTCTCTGACTTTGGAGGGTGTAATACAGATATCTTAGTTAGCACTGAGCATCCAACAGCCACTTACTCTCAGCACTTTGACAAGTTTTGAGTGTCCGCAAAGCTTCTCTGATCAAAGGTGAGATCAGCACTCATCTATGGAAACAAATATTAATATTTAGAGGGCAATTTGATGGGCACAACATATTCATTTAGCCAAACAATAGTAGTAGCTTCTCTTCTGAGGCCTATAACCTTCCCAGCCATAGACTTTTTGTTTTATTTTGTTTTTTTCAAGGTAGGGTCTCCCCTGACCCAATATTTTATTCTTAAAGGTAATAATGAGCTGGGTGTGGTAGTGCACGCCTTTAATCCCAGCACTCTGGAGGCAGGGGTAGGAGGATTACCATGAGATCGAGGCCACCCTGAAACTACATAGTGAATTCTAGGCCAGCCTGAGATAGAGTGAAACCATACCTCAAAAAAAAACAAAAAAAAGCCCCCCCCCCAAAAAAAATCTGAGCCCTTAAACATAATAATGTTTGAGCTGGCTGGAAGGTGGAGAGCTCCAGGCTAGCATGGTCTATCTACATAGTAAATTCCAGGCCAGCCAGAGCTAAAAAGCAAGGTCCTGTCTCAAATAAAACAAATCAAATGTAATATTCAACCCTGGAATGAAGTTATTCAGTAACAATTCTCAAATATTCATTCCTCTTCACATACTAGGGGTTCAATCTAATGCCTTTAGCAAGCTATACTGTATCACTGAGCTTAAACTCCAGCCCTGTTGGTATTTATTTATTTATCTATATTTTTTAAATATTTAAAAATTAGCCAGGCGTTGTGGTGCATGCCTTTAATCCCAGCATTCGGGAGGCAGAGGTAGGAGGATCGCCGTGAGTTCAGGGCCACCCTGAGACTACAGAGTTAATTCCAGGTCAGCCTGGACCAGAATGAGACCCTACCTCGAGAAACAAACCCCCAAAAAAAGAATATTTAAAAATTTATTTATGTATTTGAGAGAGAGGAAGAGAATGGGTATGCCAGGGCCCCTAGCCACTGCAGACAAACTCCAAACACATACACCACCTTGTGCATCTGGTTTTCGTGGGTACTGGGGAATCGAACCTGGTTCAGTTTTGCTGGCAAGTACCTTAACCACTAAGCAATCTCTCCAGCCCATGTGTGTGTGTGTGTGTGTGTGTGTGTATATATATATATATATATATATATATATATATATATATATATATATATATATATATATATGTATGTATATATATATAATTTAGACCTCAACCTTCTTCATAGCTGGGAGTATAGGCCTACACCACCAAACTGCTTCAGAGAAGGAAATGGCTCAGTGGTCAAAGGCACCTGCTGGCCAAGCCTGCTGGCTTTCCCCCCAGTACCCACCTACAGCAAAAAGTAGCACATGCATCTGGAGTTTGTTTGCAGCAGCAAGAGGCTCTGGCATGACCATGCACATTCACAAAAACAAATAAAGTATTTTTTAAATACACGAATGAGCACATCCTTTTTCAAAATACTTTTATAGTATAGATTAGCCAAAGAGTTTGAATGGTGCTCATTTCTCTAGAAACTGTCTTCAGGATGAATTGAACCCCAAGAAGCCCTCCCCCACACCCGCCTCAGTTTCAGAATCGGTTTTCCAGGATTTCTCATCACAACAAAGCTCCTGACACACTCTAGTCCATCTGTATTTTCTCTTGTCTCCTTCTCCTCTTCCACTACCACTTCCTCTTCTCCTTCTTCCTCCCCTTCCTCCTCCTTCTTCTGCTCTCCCTCTCTCGCTTTCTTTCTCTCTCCTCCATCCCAATTACAGTGATCCTCCTGCCTCAGTTTTTTGAGTGCTGGGATTAGGTGTGAGCTACTGTGACAGTCAGGTTCACTCACATTGCTGGCAGAAATCACCGGACCGAGAGCAGATTTGGGGAAAAAATGTTTACTTTGGCTTATAGACTTGAAGGGAAGCTCCACGGTGGCAGGGAAAGTGACAACATGAGCAGACGGAGGACATCACCCCCTGGCCAACATAAGGTGGACAACAGTGACAGGAGAGTATGTCAGACACTGGCAAGGGGACACTGGACATGATACGGGTGTCCCCAACAATACACTGCCTCCAAGAGACATTAATTCCCAAATCTCCATCAGCTAGGACCTGGCATTCACCACACCTAAGTTTATGGGGGCACCTGAATCAAAGCACCACAGCCACCGTGCCAGGCTCACTCCATCAAGCCAGCCAGCAATGGCCAGTTCTCTTTCCTCCCGGGTCCAGCATGGCTCCTCTGTGCTTTGATCCTCCCTCTCTTCCCTCACTCCCTTTAAGTCCTCCCAATTCCAAGATCTCCCCAGCTGGCTTAGCAGCCTGAGCTGTCCTGAAACTCTGGTGGATTTGTGCCGCATGGCTGGCAAAGAACTATTGCTGCCATTCTCTGGGTCACTTGGTTGAAAGGTAGAGGGCCTTGGATCATATAAGTTAGCTCTAGAATAAAAGGATGATCTGGGCTGGGGCTATAGCTCAGTTGGTAGAGTGTCTGACCAGCACACACCAAGACCGGGGTCACCTCTGGCACCACATAAGCTGGGCGCGGGGCTGCACACCTGTGATGCCAGCACTGAGGGGGCAGAGGCAGGAGAATCAGAAGCACAAGGTCACCCCAGGCTACACCACAAGCTGAAGCCAACCCTGGGCTAGCTGAGACCATGTCTCAAAATGAAAGATGCATGATCCACATGGTGTCTTATGGATTTGTCTGGGGTGGGGGTTGGGGGGTTGAGGTAGAGTCTTGCTCTAACCCAGGCTAACCTGGAATTCACTATGTAGTCTCGGGGTGGCCTCAAACTCTTGGTGATCCTCCTATCTCTGCCTCCCAAGTACTGGTATTAAAGGCGTGTGCCACTACGCCTGGCCCTTTCTTATGGAATTTTATTTATTTTTTTATTTTATTTTGTTTATTTCAGAGAAAGAGGCAGATAAAGAGAATGAGCACACCAGAACCTTCAGCTGCTGTAAATGAACTCCAGACACATGTGCCACCTTGTGTATCTGGCTTATGTGGGTCCTGGGGAATCGAACCTGGATCCTTTGGCTTCCCAGGCAAATGCTAAGCCATCTCTCCAGTCCATCTTATGGATTTTTAAATCATTATTGCATTTGCTTTGATTTTGAGGCAAGGTCTTCATCTATCCCAACTAACCTCTAACTCATGGTGATCCTCCTGCCTCCACGACACTAGTGCTGGGGTTATAAGCAGGCCATTTAACAGAATCTGTCAAAATGTAGACAACTTGCCAATGGACTCCCCCCAAAAATTCCAAGAATCCATTCTGAAAGAATATTCATCTAGTATACTATATATACATATAGTGGCATTTTTAGAAGTAAAAAGTTTCTAAGAATTGAAATATATCTTTCAAGAGAATGGTACATGTGTGGCCTTGTAAACGAAGGAAGTAGATTAGCAACTCCTAGCAAGGTCTCGCTATGTACCTCAGGCTGGCCTGGAACTTGAAATGTAGCCCTGGCTGGGCTCAAACTTATGATCTTACTCATTCCACTTCTACCGTGTTGGAATTACAAGAGTATACTATCATGCCACGTGAGTGTCCACTTTAAAAACAACAACAACAACAACAAAAAACCTCAGTTGTTTGCAAGCAGAAAGAGACAGAGAGGAGACAGCGAATGTGCACTCCAGGGCCTCTAGCAGCTGCAAAGGAACTCTAGATGCATGCGCCACTCGGTGCGTTTTGCTTTATGTGGCCACTGGGGAATCAAACCCAGGTCGTCAGCTTTACAGGACAGTACCTGAACTACTGAGCCATCTCTCCAACCCCAAACTGTTTTTCACTTACTTACTTAATTAGTTTTTATTATTAGATATGGACATATTTTGTATGTAAACATCACATGTTGGTGCCATCCTTTCCCTCCTCCCTGCCCCTTTTCTGAGGAGACCTTCAGTGACAGGCACTTAGGAGCCTCTGGATCGACGGTTTGGTAGGGGTTGGGCATCCTCGGTGTCTGTCTCCTTCACCCTTGTGCTGATATCAGTTAACTAAGAGAGCAGCGTTCTTCCTCATTTCCCCAACTCCTCTGTGGTCTCAGCTGGGGCTGGGATGGAGTGAGCTGGGTCATTTATCTCCTCAGGTCCAGTTCTCATCTGAAAAAGAGAAGCAGATTCTCCAATGGAGAGTGAAGTCAGCACTGGTTAAATGGTATAACTATTATTAATTTAGAAAGAATTAAAAGAGTTTAAACACGCTTATAATCTGAGGTTAATGGGAGCTTGACAATGGAAAGCAGAATCATTATCTGGATGATTCTGACTTGTTTCCCACTCCCAGATATGGTTTCCTTTCCACTAAGCTGATCTGTTAGCCAATCCAAGAGCAGTTGGTTGCCCACCATGGCTGTATGCCACTATTGCACTTGCATAAGCTTCACATTAGTTTGTTTGTTTCTGAGTCACTTAGACTTTGAGTTGCTTGGACAGACGTTGGCCACTTTCCCTCCCAGTAGCTCATGTAGCACCTTCAGCACTAGTGGGCTGATTGTCTGGGGACTAGCTCTACTCTGGATTCCAACCAGGCCTGATACCAACAGCATCTGGTGTCTTCAGCAGTAGGGTCTTACCATTAACCTCTGGTGGGTAATTAAGTGCTCTGACAGAAGTCTGTCTTGTTTGTTTTGGGAGATCTAGTAGGTCTCTCTGATCAACAGCTCATTGTGGGTGTAGACCACATCCTGGTACAGGGAATTACAGGCCAACACCAAGGGAAAAGAAAAAAGAAAAAGCCAGAGAAGAAAGAGAAACAGGAAAAATTTGAGGTTAGGTTTCATTTCACTCTCCCCAGGACCCTTCGATTCAGGTGCTCCCTTGAAGGTCCTCTTGAGGGTTGCACCTTTTAGTATGACTTCCAGATACAGGATTCTATGGCACCAGTTCAGTTTGGGTTCAGTTTTGTGTCCCACCTTCCCTTCCCCCAAGCCCTAGCACCCTGTTATTCAAGCCTCAAGATGCTATTCAGTTATGTCAGTAACTTTCAGGCCCAAACCGTCCTCCCCCCTTTTATTTTTCTGAAGTAGACTCTCACTCTAGCCTAGGCTGACCTGGAACTCACTCTGTAGTCCCAGGCTGGCCTTGAACTCACAGCAATCCTCCTACCTCTGCTTCCCTAGTGCTGGGATTAAGGGAATGCACCACCCACCCAGTGTTCACTTTTTATTTTATTTTATTTTATTTTATTTTATTTTTTTAATTTTTTTTAACAAATTATTTATTTATTTATTTGAGAGCGACAGACACAGAGAGAAAGACAGATAGAGGGAGAGAGAGAGAATGGGCGCACCAGGGCTTCCAGCCTCTGCAAACGAATTCCAGACGCGTGCGCCCCCTTGTGCATCTGGCTAACATGGGATCTGGGGAACCGAGCCTCGAACCGGGGTCCTTAGGCTTCACAGGCAAGCGCTTAACCACTAAGCCATCTCTCCAGCCCCAGTGTTCACTTTTTAAAAACAGCTTTATGTCTATGCACACATTTATGTTTTATATAGTTTTCTGCCTATTATAATATTTTACAGTAAAATGTTTTGTTCAGGTTTTGTTTGTTCTTCTTTCAAGGCAAGGTCTCACTCTAGCAGGCTGATCTAGAACTCTCTCTATAGCTCCAGGCTGGCCTCAATCTCATAGTGATCCTCCTCCTACCTCAGCCTCCCCAGTGCTGCAACTAAAGGAATGCACTACCATACCCAGCTAAAAAAAAATTTTTAAAAATATTTTTTATTTATTTGAGAGAAAGAGAAAGAGAGAGAAAGAGGTACAGAGAGAGAGAGAGAGAGAGAGAGAGAGAGAGAGAGACTCCAGATGCATGCGCCTCCTTTGCATCTGGCTTACATGGGTCCTGGGGAAATGAACTGGGTTCCTTTGGCTTTACAAGCAAACACCTTAACCACTAAGCCATTTTCTCCAGCACCATAACTTTTTTATTTTTTGAGATAGGGTATCATGTAGCCCAGGCTACCCTCCAACTCTTTATATAGCTGAAAATGACCTGTACTTCTAATCTTCTTGCCTCTGCCTCCAAAGCACTAGGATTACAGGTGTGTACTACCATGCCCAGTGAGGTGGTACAATGCTGGACGCTACCAGCTGAGCTACATTCCAAGACCCTGGTTTTTGTTGTTGTTGCTTTTCCTAAATGTTTTCATTGACAACCTCCATAACTACAGACAATAAACCATGATAGTTCCCTCCCCTCCCTCACTTTCCCTTCACAAATTCACTCTCCCTCACATCCCCTCCCCCTCTCAAATGGTCGCTCTTTTAGTTTGTCATCATCTTTTCCTCCTACGATGAGGTCTGGGAAGGTAGTGCCAGGCACTGCGAGGTCGTGGACATCAAGACCAATTTCTGTCTGTCCACTGCACTGACTCCCACATTCTTTCCTCCACCTCTTCTGCAATGGCCCCGAGCTCTTGGAAGGTGTTTTTTTGTTTGTTTGTTTGTTTGTTTGTTTTCTTCTTGAGATAGGGTCTCATATCCCAGGCTTGCCTCAAACCCAGTATGTAGCTGAGAATCCTTGAACTCCTGATCCTCCTGCCTCTACCTCTTAAAAGTTGGTTACAAGATGAGTCACCATGCCTGGCAAGGTTGCACTTTATGTAGCTTAGATTGGCCTCAAATTGAAGGTGATCTCTTGTCTCAGCTTCCCAAGAGCTGGGGTAACAGTTGTGTGCCACCCCGCCTGGCTTTGAAAAGGGTTTGGGGCAGTTTCTTCCAGATTTTCACTGCTAGGTCTGCCTGTTTCTCTTTTTGAGCTTTAACTCAAAAAACCTAACCTTTCCTGCCCAAATTTCTACCTCTCAGTTGGATTCTGGTCAAAATATTAAACATGCTGCTTGTCTTGAAGCTGGGCTTTTTGACGTTTTCTTAATACATTTTCTTCACTTTACAGACACACACACAAACACAACCACATGCACACACACACACACACACAAAACACACACGGAGTATCTTTGGAATGGCTTTTGCAGGGTAGTTTTGGACTCAATGCTCTAAGATGTCACCTAAACAAGCACATAATAATGATAATAATAATCCGTGTATTATGTGCATAATGGACCCTTTCCCTCTATGAGGGAGGGTGAAGGGGATTTGAATCAAGTGTAAGAGGTCTGAAAAGCTGGCTCATGCCTGTAATCTCAGCACTGAGTGGTTCAGGCAGGATTGCCATGAGTAAGTACCAGGCCAGCATGGGCTGCATAACAAAGTCATGTCTCACAAAACAAAACAAAACAAAACTAAACTAAACTAAACAAAACAAAGCACAAAAAGAGGTATGAGGAAGCAGTGACCTGGGTGCCCACAGCAGATCTTAACACTATGAACTCAAACCTATTGCTGTGATTGCTGAGTTTCTTCTAGAACCCTTGGTGTGAGAGGAATGTCAGTGTGGTTCTACCATCCTGGTCCCCTGGACTCCTTTCCTCCCACCACTTCCTCCTCTAGTTTTTCTGAGTTCTTTTGTTGGGCTGACAGAAGCCATAATTGCACTCACTGACAAGAGCCGGGCTCTGCTTTTCTCTCTTTTCCTTTATTTGCAATCTACAATGAGCCTTCCAAGTTCATTACCAAAGATGGTCCTGGTCAGGACCAAGGAGCCAGTGGCAGAAGCTTATTATCCAGCTTCCAGGACAGTGAGAGCTGGCCAGTGGCTGCAGGCATTCTGAAACAGTCATGTCCAATTAGGAGAAACATTAGGCACTTTCCTCGGGAGCCCCATTAACAAATTAGTACTACCACAAACTGAGAGGGACTGGATGGGACCAAATACCTTTTGACCACTGGATAATTTGATAATTTGGAGAAGAAACGGTGCAAAACACTGGTGTGTGTGTGTGTGTGTGTGTGTGTGTGTGTGTGTAAAGAAGGAATGCTAGGTGGTCAGGAAGGAAGATTTGATCCTGAATGCCTGTGCCACCCATGAAAGAAACCTTCCTAACACTGAGTTAAAAGTCAGGGCATTGGCAAACATGGCTGTCTTTAGCAGTTTGATCTGAGTTGAAACATAACCATAAGATGGCATAAGACTCAGGAAGGTAGCAACTCCCACGCCTCGGGAAGCTCCTATATAAGGACCCTTCTCAAGGTTATATAAGCAGTAACAATAGCTGGGGAGAGAGCGCTTCCACCTGTGGAAGATGCCTGCGAGCTGTGCCTTGAGCTCTCAGGATACAGATTTCTAGGTAGGGTTATCACCCATGCTGGGCTGGGCCTTTTCATTTTCATTTTCATTTATTTTATTTTTTAATTATTTATTTATTTATTTGAGAGCGACAGACACAGAGAGAAAGACAGATAGAGAGAGAGAGAGAGAATGGGCACGCCAGGGCCTCCAGCCTCTGCAAACGAACTCCAGACGCGTGCGCCCCCTTGTGCATCTGGCTAACGTGGGACCTCGGGAACCGAGCCTCGAACCGGGGTCCTTAGGCTTCACAGGCAAGCGCTTAACCTCTAAGCCATCTCTCCTGCCCATCATTTTTATTTTAGAGAGAGCGAGAAGTGTAGGGGAAGGTGGATAGAGAATTGGCCCACGAGGGCCTCAGCTACTGCAATAGAACGCCGGAGCTTGCGCCACCTAGTGGGCATGTGTGACCTGGCCCTAGCCTCACCTTGGTGCCTCTGGGCTGACGTGGGTCTGGAGAGAGATCCAACACGTGTCCTTAGGCTTTGCAAGCCAGCGCCTTAACGGCTAAGCCATCTCTCCAGCCCTGGGTTGGTCTTTTTGATGATGCAGCTGCCTTTGGGTTACCCATGCTCCTGTAAGTAACCCCTCACCCATGCTCTATAAGCCCAATAAACCCATGGGTTTACCAAGTTGGATTTTGGTGGCATCATTACTTTTGTTTGTCACTGGTGCCCTATCTGAGGTGTCTCCCCAGGAAAAGTCACACAATGGTCGTCCTTTCTGTCGTCAGCATTTCACCCTGGTGGATTTGCTGCTCTGGAGGAACTCTTGAAGATGACCTCAGTTAAGGAATTACATTCTTTTTTTTTTTTTTTGGTTTTTCGGTTAGGGTCTCATTCTTGCCCAGACTGACCTGGAAATTCACTGTGTGGTCTCAAGCAGGCCGCAAACTCACAGCAATCCTCCTACCTCTGCCTCCCGAGTGCTGGGATTAAAGGTGTGTGCTACCACACCAGGCAGGAATTACATTTTTTTTTTTTAAAGGAATTACATTCTTTTGAAATGAAATGTTATTGGTTTACTTCCAGAGAGTTTGTGGGCAGAGAAATAGGGAAATCAATGTCTCACGTGTCTACTGTGATAAAATAATATTAATTCAATATTTTATAGTCATGTTAGGTTTTCAGAACATTGTTTGAAAATGGCTTGCTCAAAGATAAGTGATAGTTAGCTCTCAGACTTTTTGAATTCCAAAGTCTTAATCACAATTTTGTTTTTTAATTTTTGTTGTTATTTATTTATTTGAGAGTGACAGAGAGAGAAAGTGTGTGTGAGAGAGAGAGAGAACCGGCGCCCCAGGGCTTCCAGCCACTGCAAACGAACTCCAGACGCCTGCGCCCCATTGTGCATCTGGCTAACGTGGGTCCTGGGCAATTGAGCCTGGAACCCGGGTCCTTAGGCTTCACAGGAAAGAGCTTAACTGCTAAGCCATTTTTCCAGCCCAATCACAAATTTTTTAACTTTTTACTGATAACCTCCATACATACACATAATGTACCCTGATCATAATCCTGTCCCACAACCTTCCTTTGTCTCCCTTCTCCTCTCTCCCCTCCATTCAATCCCCTCTTCTTTCCAACTAGTTCCTCTTGTATTGTTTTTATGTTTTAGTGAAAACTTCCGTAAAGTATAGGTAATATCCCATGTTCATAATACCCTCCTATGGCCCCCATCTCCCAAATCCTCAGTCCATTGAAACCCTCCTCCTTTCCAATTAGACTCTCTTCTATTTTTTTTAATTTTTTTTTTTTTTTACTTTTTTATTTATTAGAGAGCAACAGATAGAGAGAAAGAGGCAGAGGGAGAGAGAGAGAGAGAGAGAGAGAGAGTGGGTGTGCCAGAGCCTCCAGCCATTGCAAACGAACACCAGATGCATGCACCCCCTTGTGCATCTGGCTAATGTGGGTCCTGGGGAATCAAGCCTCGAACCGGAGTCCTTAGGCTTCACAGGCAAGCGCTTAACCGCTAAGCCATCTCTCCAGCCCAACTCTCTTCTATTTTGATGTCCTTGTTATGTCTTGTGTAGATAGTGTTAGCAACTATGAGGTCACGAATAATATCAAGGCCACTTTGTGTCTGGAAGACAGTATTATAAGCAGTCCTCCCCTTCCTTTGTCTTACTTTTTTTTTTTTTTTTTTTTTGGTACTGGTGTTTTGTTTTTTTGAGGTAGGGTCTCGCTCTAGCCCAAACTTGTCTTAATTTTTTTTTTTTTTTTGAGGTAGGGTCTCACTCTAGCACAGGCTGACCTGGAATTCACTCTATATTCTTAGAGTGGCCTCGAACTCACAGCGTCCTCCTACCTCTGCCTCCCGAGTGCTGGGATTAAAGGCATGTGCCACCACGCCCGGCTTGTCTTACATTTTTAAAATTATTTTATATGTTATTTATCTGCAAGCAGAGAGAGAGAGAGAGAGAGAAAGAGAGAGAGAAGAATAGAGGGAGGAAGGTGGAGGATAAGTGCTCCAGGGCCTCTTGCCTCTGTACCACAAAGAAGGGGAAGGAGGGTTTGAGGGATGGCTTAACAGTTAAGGCATTTGCCTGCAAAGTCAAAGGACCCAGGTTCAATTCCCCAGGACGCACGTTAGCCAGATGCACAAGGGGGCTCACACATCTGGAGTTCATTTGCAGTGGCTGGAGGCCCTGGCATGCTCATTCTCTTTCTCTCCCTCTCTCTCTGTCAAATAAATAAATAAGAAGGGGAAGGAAGGAAAAGGGAAGAGATGGGAAGGGAAGGAAAAAGGAAAGGAAATGGGGAAAGAAAGGAAAAGGGGGCTGGAAAGATGACTCAGTGGTTAAGATGCTTGCCTATAAAGCCTAACAACCCAGGTTCAATTCCCTAATACCCATGTAATGCCAGATGCACAAAGAGGCACATGTGTCTGGAGTTTGTGTGCAGTGGCTGGAGGCCCTGGCACACACATTCTCTCTGTCTTTCTTCTCTCTCTCTCTCCCTCCTTGCAAATAAATAAGTTAAAATATTAAAAAAAAAAACATATTTGAAAAGGGGGGAGGGAAGGGAAGAGAAGGGAGCAAGATTGGCAAAATTTACACCCTTTCATCATCCAAGCTCTCAGCTAACCCAGAGCCTCAAGGAGGGAACTTCCTTAGCCTGATTAAAGACAGTGACAAGAGCCGCTAGCTAGTATCATATTTACTGGTGACATATTAAAAACTATTTTTCCTCAAGTCTGGCAACCAGGAAAAGCTATCTGCTCTTATCAGCTTTATTCCAAATAAGACATGAAAAAGAAAAGAAATGGGGTGGACGCAATGACATAAAACTGGAATCCCAGCATTCAGGAGGTTGAGCAAGAATTGCTGTACATTAAAACACAGCCTGGGTTACATAATGGGTTCCGGGCTAACCTGAGTTATGTGAGACCTTGTCTCAAAAACGAATTTTAGGACATAAAAAAGTTTAAATTTAAAAGACTCAAATAAATAGAGACATGTGTTGTAGGTTAGAAACCTCAATCACTATTCTCAGTTAACATGGTGACTCTCCCAGAAGCATACAGTGGAGTGTTCAGAAATCAACCTACCCACTGATTTTCAATCAGAGTGCCCAGTCCAATGGAAATTAATATGTTTTAAACAAATGGTGCTGAAAAACTTCATATCTTTGATTGCTTAATTTATTTTTTATAAAAAGTTATTTATGTATTTAAGACAGACACAAGGAGATAGAGAGAGAAGGAATGATGCAGCTATCTCACTTAGCGCCGAGTTTTCAATGGCCACTTGTTCTGAGCACTTTGATGAGTTTTGATTCTCTCCAGGAGTCAGGGCTAAGTGTCCAAAGAAGTTTCTTTGACCAAACATGAGAGCAGCACTAATCTGTGGGCAGATATAAAATATTTGGAGGTTCCCTCTACCTTCTGTCATGTGAGGACACCCCTTACTCCCTCTCTCATTGCTAAATATGTGAGTAAACTCCACCCATCACAAACAGAGCTCCAAGGTAGATGAAAGCGTTTTCTTTAATATATATATATATATATATATATATATATATATATATATATATATATATATATATATATATGGTCTGGAGAGATGGTTTAGCAGTTAAGGTACTTGCCTGTGAAGCCTAAGGACACATGTGCACAAGGTCACACACACACACACACACACACACACACACACACACACACACATGCCTAGTGTGGTGGGACATGCCTTTAATCCCAGCCCTCAGGAGGCTGAGGATCATTCAAGGACAGCCTGAGACTACATAGTGAATTCTAGGTCAGTCTGGGATAGAGTGAGACCCTATCTCAAACAAAAAATAGAAAGGAAGAAAGAAAGAGAGAGAGAGACAGACAGACAGAAAGAAAGGAAGAAAGAAAGGAAGAAAGAAAGAAAGAAAGAGAGAGAGAGAGAGAGAGAGAGAGAGAGAAAGAAAGAAAGAAAGAAAGAAAGAAAGAAAGAAAGAAAGAAAGAAAGAAAGAAAGAAAGAGAAAGAAAAGAAAAGAAAGGAAGGAAGGAAGGAAGAAGGGAAGGGAAGGAGGAAGGAAGGGAAGGAAAGAAAGAAGAAAAGAAAAGTATAAATGGTTCAGAGAATGTCTGAAGACCATGGAGTAGTCATGTTCAGGGACCAGGACTTGGAGCCGCCTGGTATTACCTCCTAGGTTTCCCTGCGCCTGTCTGCGCAGTGCTTACCCAGACCCAGACCTGAGAGCACGTGGCCCTCATGGCAAGACTAGGGACCCTTGCCATTGACCGCTTCTACTTTAAATCTTTGCAAGAGTTGGTATGTTTGGTGAATGCCTGTAAGCCCAGCCCTCAGGAGGTAGAGGCAGGAGTTCATAGTCAGCCTGGACTACGTGAGAACCTGTCCCCCAAAACAAAACAAGGGCTGGAGAGATGGCTTAGCGGTTAAGCACTTGCCTGTAAAACCTAGGGTCCCCGGTTTGAGGCTTGATTCCCCAGGACTCACGTAAGCCATATGCACAAGCTGGCACTGGCATCTGGAGTTCGTTTGCAGTGGTTGGAGGCCCTGATGTGTCCATTTTCTCTCCTTCTCTCTCTGTCTGCCTCTTTCTCTGTCTGCTGCTCTCAAATAAATAAATAAAAATAAGCAAAGCAAAACAAATCAAAACAAAGTTAGTGTATTTTTCTTGCCTTCAAATGAATTCTCTATTCTTTCCTTTTGATAATATATTTTTGTTAGCATTAAAAAATAATTGACAAAGCTTTCAGAAAAATCTGGCTGGTAGCAGAGATGGAGAACAGTGGCCACCAGATATCAGACCCAGAAAGGTGACTGACTTTGCACAAATATGCTGACAGCCATATTTTTGGGACACTGAAAAATCCTTGGCCCAGTGTAAAGCTCAGGCTGCAGTTCATAATAAAAATAATCACCACAGCATCCCGTGCAAAGGAAAACACATGGTTTAGCCAGCTACGGACACGCTGAATATTAAAAGGAATACATCCAAATCCTATTTACACAAGTAAGTTTTTCTAGCGACTTGACTGAAAGTCATTGCAAATATCTTAAAAGTCTTTGAAAACTGGCAACTTGGCTGTTTGTGGTGGCAGTTTGGGCAATACAGTGAGACTGCCTCAGATTCTATTCTTTGAGTCTATATATGTATATAGTGGGGGTGTGCATGCGGAGGCCAGAGGAGAACTTTGGGCGCCATCCTCTGGTGCTCGGCCATGACTTTCTTGAGACGCTATCTCTCCCTCAATGTGCAGCTGTGGATTTTGGTCAGTGAGCCCAGTTTCTATCCCACTGCAGATTAGGGTGACAGATGTGCACGGCCACATTCAGCTTATGTGGGTTCTGGGGAGACGAATTCAGGTTGTCCCAGGCCCTCCTAGGTCCTCATGCATAGGTAGATGCGCTCTTAACCACAGAGCCATCTGTCTTCTCAGCTCCATTTTTATTAAAACATTTTCCTTTATACTTTTGTAGGGAATTTGATATCCATAAAGAGTATTTAATAGCTACTATTGATCATAAGTAATTTTTAACTGAGATTTAAGTTCTAATAGCAAGTGAACCTTCATTGAATCTTAGGAGATGCTAGCCACAAACTTAACTACTGCCTTGTAAGTTACATCCTAATATTTTTCTTGCTAGCAAAGCTCAGATACTTGGACCATAGTGCACAGATTAAGTAGGTTAGAGATCTCTGTTATCTGCAAAGTTATACAAGAGATTCCAGTTCAAGTTGACACAACATAAACTAGATTTAAAGCGCTACATTAGAGGAAAAAAATACACTTTATTGGGGCAGTTACAAAAAATGTTCTATTTAGAAGACACAGCATTATAAGAAAGAAAAAATATTTAGGATCATCATTCTACAATTGTTTAAATTTGCTTTTTTCATTCTAAGAATATTGTCTTTTTCAGAGAATGGCAGGTAGCTGGTAACACTTAAATCATGTGTCTGCACTTGACCAGAGGCCTCACTCATTTGTTAAGTTGGAACATTTTCTCGGTTCTCCTTGTAAGTCATGTCATTCATATTAGCGCTTAAGAACTGTATAGGCTTGTCTTAAACCTTTGTTTTATTCTGTTGTTGTTTTGTTTTTTGAGTTAGGGTCTCACTGTAGCCCAGGATGACCTGGAACTCATTCTATAGATCTAGGCTGGCCTCGAATTCATGCTGATCCTACCACCTCAGCCTTCTAAGCACTGGGATTAGAGGTATATACCACCATGCCTGGTTTGTTTTGAACATTTTCAAGTGCCTGAAATAAATTGCAGAATTTCCTAAGAGTAGAGGTATTCTGGTTAAGGATCAAAGTGTGGTCAGATGAAAAGCAAAATTAATAATACAAATGCAATCCACAACAAGAAAAATAATTTTTCTCAATGAAGAGTCTAGCCATTCTGTAGAGATGTGTCATTTCTAAGTCCCACTGGAAGGAATGGAGTAAGTTACCAATTTTGTTTCTACTACGTGTCTTTAAGCTGCCTTACTTCAAAAGAGAAGAACATTTGCAGGATGTAATATTGGGTAGCAGTACTGAGGTTAATTGTTACAAACTATTAATGTCTGCATATTAAATGGTTGCATCTTAATTGTCTATACAGATCATTGGTCCAATAACATGAAAACAGAGAACAGCATCTGGAAAGTTACCTCATCCAGTGTTCTGAGAGGAATGGGTTAATCATTCCTCCCGTTATTCTGCAGGAGAGTCCTTGTTTATAGTGAAATCTGATGGAAACTCCAGTGTCATTTATCTAAGCTACTGCATGAAGAGGGTGTTGAAGGCCATCACTACTGGAGAATCTACTTTTTACAGATAGAGGTGAATACCAGGGTAACCCCAAATCCTTCTTTTCTTGTGACAAGAAAAGAAATCCAACTGCTAGAATGAGATAAGTCATCTCTATTGAATCTGCCAGGACTCCGGAAACATCACAGAGGAAGTGGCAGATTAAACACAATGTTGCTCTCACTGCTAGTCTGAGAAATGCCTCCAGGGAGAAGACAGTAGACACTGAGGAGACTTAAAGACTTCAAAGCGGAAAATCAGATACTGCAGAGCTCAATGCTGCCAAGGCTCAGGGAATAATTTGGAAGAGGTGGCAGAAAGATTGTAAGAGCCGCAGGATAGGAAGGAGTATCCAGAGGCACTGAGTCCCCAACAGAGACTGACAGGTGCATTTATGACCCTAAAGAGAATAGACAACCTGGAATGAGAGCAGGGGACAGAGAATATAAAAGTATACAGAATATAAAGAATATAAAAGTATACAGCCCAGCCAAGCATGGTGGCACATGCCTTTAATCCCATTTTGGGAGGCAGAGGTAGGAGGATTGCCATGAGTTCGAGGCCACCCTGAAACTACATAGTGAATTCCAGGTCAGCCTGGGCTAGAGTGATACCCTACCTCAAACAAAACAAAAGAAAACAAATTAAAAGTATATAACCCAATGAGAATATGACCAATATGCAGTATGATTGTTCATGCAGTAAAGTTCGTAATCAATAAAAGTAAATAAATACTTGTCATGTGACAAAAAATGCCATAATGAAACTCATTACTTTGTAACCTAACTTAGAAATTAATTTAATAGTTATCAATTGCTAAGGGTGGTGGCACATACCTTTAATCCCAGCACTTGGGAGGCAGAGGTAGGAGAATTGCCATGAGTTTGACGCCACCCTGTAGTAGACAGCTTCAGGTTCACTGAGATGAACTTCCAGACCAGGCACAGTTATGGAGGAAGGGATTTATTGACGCTTACAGATCCAGGGGACGTTCCATAATGGCAAAAGAAGCTGGCCTGCCTTCACAGGCCCAAGCAGAGAGAGAGAAGCACAAGCCAAAAGCCAAAAGCCACAGCACACTTCAGGAACTCCAGCTAGGCACATTTTGCATATCTTTAGATTGAAATCTGAAACCCACCACCACACCTTAAGGTCCACCCAATGACACTGCCTCCATCCAGGTGGCTGCAGATGCAAACTATAAACAATAAAGAACTAAATATATTGGGAGCCATCTATTCAAACTACCATACACCCTGAGACTACAGAGTAAGTTCTGGGTCATCCTGGGCTAGAGTAAGACCCTAACTTAAAAAAAAAGCTGGGCATGGTGGGGCACGCCTTTAATCCCAGCACTCGGGAGGCAGAGGTAGGAGAATTACCATGAGTTCGAGGCCACCCTGGGACTCCATAGTGAATTCCAGGCCAGCTTAGGCTAGAGTGAGACCCTACCTCAAAAAACCAAAAAAAAAAAAAAAAAAAAAAAAAAAAAGGCTGGAGAGATGGCTTAGCAGTTAAGTGCTTGCCTGTGAAGCCTAAGGACCCCAGTTCAAGGCTCAATTCCCCAGGACCCACGTTAGCCAGATGCACAAGGGGGCACACATATCTGGAGTTTGTTTGCAGTGGCTGGAGGCCCTGGTGCGCCCATTCTCTCTCTCTCTCTCTCTCTCTCTCTGCCTTTCTCTGTCTGTCACTCTCAACTAAATAAATAAAATAAAGGCCAGTCTGTTGGGCTTGCCTCAAAAAAAAAAAAAAAAGAAAGAAAGAAAAGAAAAAAGAAAAGAGAGGGCTGGAGATGGCTGCTGAGCGATCAGAAGTACTTGTGTGGTGGCTGGAATGTGAGAGTTTGAATGTACGGCCCCTTAGACTCAGGTGTTTTATTAAAATTGGACCTCTAGCAGGCAGCTCCCTGCTACAGGAGGTGTGTCACTCGGGATGGATCCTGGAGTTGTGGGGTGAGTAGTTTGCTCTGGGGGTCGTATGCTTGTTGACGTTGGTTTCTCTCTTGGCTCTGATGCATGCTGCAGTGAGCCAGCCTTTTCTGCCATTGGCGGAACTTCCCCCGGACCTGTAAGCCTGAAATAAACCTGTTCTTTCCATAAGCTGCTTCTGGTCATATGTTTGTCCAGCAACTTGAAGCTGACTACAAATACTTGCTTGCAAAGCCTGATGACCCAGGTTCACTTCTCCAGTACCATGTAAAGCCATATGCACAAAGTGGCACATGTGTCTGGAGTTCATCTGCAGGAGCAGTAGTTCCCGGCACATCCATATTAACTCTTTCTCTATCTGTCCCTTTCTCTCTCTTAAATAAATAAATAAAATTTTTTAAAAGAGAGAAAAGGGAAGGAAGAGAGAAAGAAACAGAGAACGGAAGTGAAAATGAGCTGGTGTGTTCTCATTACACAGGAAAGTAGCTACCTGAGGCAATGGACATGCTAATTAGTTGAATGTGGTGATCATTTCACGATGTATACATACATTAAAACATCACATTGTATTCCTTAAGTATATACAATTTTGTCAATTATACCTCAGTAAAGCTAAAATAAAAAAAAAAAAAGAGAATTGGTGGGATGGGAGTTTTCTGGTTTGAAGTAGGTCTGACTCATCTGATTTTTCCCTTCTCTCTTCCTCCCTCTCAGTACTCTGAAGCTTTATTTGTTTCTTAAGATGGTTATAAAACAACATGTGCTAATTACAAAACAAAACAAAGAACAGGTGTGGTAGTGCACACCTGTAATCCCAACATGGGAGGCAGAGGCAGGAAAATCAAGTTTAAGGCCAGCCTGCGCTGTATAGTGAAATGTTGTCTCAATAATTAATTGTTGATTGATAATACATTTTTTAAAAAATATCAAGAAATGGGCTGGAGAGGTGGCTTAGTGCTTAAAGCGCTTGTTTGCAAAACCTAAGGACCAAGGCTTGATTCTCCAGTAGCCACGTAAGCCAGATGCACAAGGTGGCACATGTGTCTGGGGCTCATTTGCAGTAGCTAGAGGCCCTGGTGCACCCATTCTCTCACTCTATCTGTCTCTCTCTTTCAAATAAATAAATAAATAAATATCTTTAAAGCCTATGGCTGGGGTGGTCATAAGCCCTATGGGTTGTCTGGCTGCATGGACATGTTACATCCAACTGTTCTCTAAGGACTTATGCTTATGCCCATATGTTAATGCTACTCTCGCTTTTGGTTAGAAAAGCTTCACTTTGCTGTGAATATAATTTTGAACTTGTGTAAGTACATGAGAGAGAGAGAGAGAAAGAAAAGCTTCTCTTTTCAGATCGTGGGGACACTGGGGAGAATCAGAACTCATCAAAGTGCCTAGAAGAGACAGAGAGTGGATGTTCAGCACTGAGACATCCCTATCACGTCCTCCAAGGCCCTGGAACTACTGAGGAAGAGAAAGAATGTAAGAGCCGAAGGAAGGGGAGGAGCACTTTCAATATTGTCTTCCAGTCAAGTAGCCTTTATATTCATGACCTCAGAGTGGAGGATGCTACCTACACAAGACCTGCATAACAGAGGGGGAAATGACATCAAAACAGAACAGGGGGCTGGAGGGATGCTCAACAGTTAAGGCACTTGCCTGCAAAGCCTAAGGGCCCAAGTTTGATTCTCCAGTACCCATGTAAGCCAGATGCATAAAGTGGCGCATACATCTCTAGTTTGTTTGCAGTGGCTGGAGGCCCTGGCATGCCCATTCTCTATCTGCCTCTCTCTCTCTAATAAACAAATACATAAATGAAATATTTACAAAAATAGAGCAAGGACTAGTTGAGAAGAAGGGAGTGAGTCGAGGGGGTAGGAAGAAAAGGGAGGATGGTGGAAGGGTATTATGATCATAGTATATTGTCTATATGTATAAAGGTTGTCAGTAAAAAGTAAAAAAAAAAAAACTCACACAAATTAAATAAATAATTAAAAGAAGACAATGAAATTGCTGTAAGAAGTTTAGTTGCTGATGAAAAAGTGATACCTATAGAGCTGGAGAGATGGCTCAGCAGTTAAAGTCACTTGCTTACAAACCCTGATGGAGCAGGTTCGATTCCCCAGTACCCACATAAAGCCAAATACACAAAGTGGGACGTATGACTTGAGTTTACTTGCAATGGCAAGAGGCCTTAGCATGCCCATTACTCTCTCTTTCTCCCAAATAAATAAGGAAAGATAGAGAAGAGGGGGGAGGAGAAGGAGGAAAGCAAAAGTGATCCTCTGCCTGGTAACTCCATTATCACCAGGCCCCTGAAGCCCCGCGGCTTGCCACCCTCCTGCTCCTGTACCCCCCGACCAAGAATGGTTGGTGAAAATTGCAGTCAGTGTTTGCTGAGGCTTGCCATGAACTGCGTGCCCTTTGTGGGTTTCTCTCACCAAATTCAGGACTAGCCTGAGAGAAAGGCACTGTTCTGGGCTGGAGAGATGCCTTGGCAGTTAAGGAGTTTGCCTGCGAAGCCACAAGACCCAGGTTTGGTTCCCCAGGACCCACTTATGCCAGATGCACAAGGTGGTGCATGCGTCAGCAGCTGTCCTCTTTATTCTTTGTGACAAGTTCTCTCACTGATTAGGCTCAAACGTTAAGCTAGACGAAGCAGCCACAGAATCCCAGGGGCCCTAATTCCATCTCCCCAGTGCCAGATCACAGCAGCTTGTTGCTACACCTGGTTTTAAAAATTTTTTATTTATTTACTTGAGAGAAAGAGAGGAGGTGGGGGCAGAGATAGAGAGACAATGGGAGTGCCAGGACCTTCAGCCACTGCACACGAACTCCAGATGTATGTGCTACGTTGGGTATCTGGCTTACATGGGTCCTGGGGGATCAAACCTGGGTCCTTCGGCTTTGCAGGCAAATGCCTTAACCGCTAAGCAATCTCTCCAGCCCAATACCTGGTGTGTGTGTGTGTGTGTGTGTGTGTGTGTGTGTGTGTGTTTAACACCTGGCTTTTACAAGGGTCTTGGCAATCTGAATCCAGGTCCTCATGTTTGCATAGCCATCACTTTACTTGCTGGTTTACCCAGTGAGCCATCCCTAATACCACAAACCTAATCTGAGCCCTGTGCCTGTAACCCTAAAAGATCACCTGGCCAAAGAGGCCCAAACAATGCCTTACAGACCTCAGTCATGGGCAGAGGCCCACCTATGGTCCCTTCTGGTGGTGTAACGGACTGAGGGAGGACCACAGGCAAGGGAACCCTATTTAGCCTCCTCCAAGGTAACGAGAGACTTCATAAGTCTTCTCACTTCTTTCTTTCCTTTTCTTCCTTATCCGTCTCTCCCTTTCCCTTTTCATCCAACTGAAACCTGTGGGAAATGTGTGCATCCTCCTGAGCAGAAACCTTTTAAAATTTTTTATTCTGATTTCAGAGAGGCATGCGTTGATCCCCCCATTGTCTGTGAAGGAGCAGAGCTGAGACCCATAATTATCTCTTCTCCTGGCAGGCCTGAAGATGAAACAGACAGGAAGACCTGAGCGGATTCTCCTCAGATGCCACCTCTTAGCACTGGGCTTTGCGAGCCTGTTATTTGGGGCGCTGCAGAAGGCAAGGCCCCATCCCGCCGAGGATCAATGGGAAAATAAGCAGTTGCCTGTGAATAGGCTATGGTCTCCTGTGGTTGTCAGACCTCCTTGCTAATGGCTATTTATCCCCACTTAATTGGCACCTGGGCTCCCCCTCATTCTGTGCTAGTTGGCGCTTCCCACCACTGCCTCCTTGGGCAAACTCTGCAGCCTACTGTAAGGCGTGACAGGCCTTCCCAAGGGTCTTTTCCCAGAGGCTGAAGGTGCCCACAGTGACCTCAAGGTTGGGAGCCCTGTCACTGCCTTGCCCTCTGCTGCGTGATGTCACTCTGCTGATCAGGGCAGGGACAGCTGTCCTGGCTCAGCCCCAAGGTCTGCTCAGGGGCTGTGCTGAGGATGCAGGCCCTTGGGGCAGGCCTGTGGGACATACTTTTCCCGAGGCTGAGAAGGTGCTGTGCTCCTGGACATGGAAGATCCCAGAGAACTTCCGAGAATTGGAATCTAAGTTCTAAATTCATCTGGGCCTCCAGTTTTGCGATATGATAAATGGATACAATTTTTTTGTTTCTTTTTACCAAGTCTTATTTATTAGCATATATTAATTATATATAATAATGTATTTTTAAATATTTTATTTATTTATTTGAGAGCAACAGAAAGAGACAGACAGAGAGAGAATGGGCCCATCAAGGCCTCCAGCTGCTGCAAACAAACTCCAGATATATGTGCCACCTTGTGCATCTGGCTTATATGGGTATTGGGGAATCGAACCTGGGTCCTTAGGCTTCACAGGCAGATTCCTTAACCACTAAGCCATCTCTTCAGCCCCAGTTATACATAATAATGAATTTCATCATGACATATCCTTTTTTATTGTTTGTGAGGAGAGAGGGAGAGCAAGTATGAAAGACACTAAGTGATAGACACACTGTAAGTAAATTCCAGACACATGCACCACTTTGTGCATCTGGCTTTATATGGGTACTGGGGAATTGAATCTAGGCTGTCAGGCTTTGCAAGCAAGTTCCTTAAACCACTAAGCCATCATTTTCATATACCACGTTCATTTTCCAGTTAGTGTTTTGTCACCCTCCCCTCCTGCTCTCACTGAGCACCATCCTCTTCCCAAGTACTTCCCCCTCCTCCCGTCACATCTGAGGTGTTTGTTTGTTTGTTTGAGTCGGGGTCTCACTCTAGCCCCTCCTGACCTGGAATTTACCATGTAGTCCCAGGCTGATCTTGAACTAATGGTAATCCTCCTACCTCTGCCTCCCAAGTGCTAGAATTAAAGATGTACACTACCATACCTGGCTGTTTTTTTTAACCTTGTAAAACATTTTTTAAATTTTATTTTTATTTATTTATTTGAGAGAGAAAGAGGCAGAGAGTGAGCAAGAGAGAGTGTGCACACCAGGGCTTCTAGCCACTGCAAACCAACTCCAGACACATGCACCACCTTGTGCATCTGGCTTTTACGTGGGTCCTGGGGTTCAGACCTGGGGCATTAGGCCTTGCATGAAAACACCTGAGTCACTGAGCCATCTCTCCAGCCTGAGGAAGCATCTTGATTAGATTCATTGAAGTTGGATGACTCATCTTCACTGGGGATGGACCATTCCATGGGCTGCAGTCCCAGTCAGTATGAGAGGGAGGAGCGGCTGCACACTGGTGTTCATGACTCTCTGCTTCCTGGCTGGGGGCTAAAGCTGACCAGCTGCCTCGAGCTCCTGACGCCATGATGGACTGTAAGAGAGAGCTCCGAGCTGAAGTGAAACCTTCACTTCTAAACGGGATTTGGTCAGAAGATAACTGCTACAGTCACTGTTATTCATACTGACTACACATGACTACACTTTGTAAAAATATATTGGGAGAAAGAAAAAGTGTGTGGGAACACCAGGGACTCTTGTAGCAGCAAAAAAACTCCCTATGCTTGTGTGATTTTCTGCGCCTGGCTTACATGGGTCCTGGGAAATCAAACCTGGGCCAGGAGGCTTTGCAAGCAAGTACCTTTAACCTCTGAGCCATCTACTAAGGGCGAAAGGGATTTCATCCATACGCTGAATTTCCTTTTCTAGTAATTAATGACGTATTTATATGGGAAACACAGAGAGAGGAAGACAGAGACAAAGAAAGGGAGAGAGAAAAAGGAGTCTCCAGCAGATTCAAATAATCTTGATGCAAGTAACACCTGTGCATCTAGCTTTGGATGAATATTGGGCGTATGTACTGGAACATACGCTGCTGGCATGAGGGTGGGTGAGGGTTTATGCCCTATAACATGGGCAGAAGGCATGAGGGTGGGTGAGGGTTTATGTCCTGTAACATGGGAATATGGCATGAGGGTAGGAGAGGGGTTAAGTACTGGAACATGCACGCTGGCATGAGGGTGGGTGAGGCTTATGTACTGGAACATGCACGCTGGCATGAGGGTGGGTGAGGGATTATGTACTGGAACATGCATGCTGGCATGAGGGTGGGTGAGGGCTTATGTACTGGAACATGCATGCTGGCATGAGGGTGGGTGAGGGACTATGTACTGGAACATGCATGCTGGCATGAGGGTGGGTGAGGCTCATGTACTGGAACATGCACGCTGGCATGAGGGTGGGTGAGGGATTATGTACTGGAACATGCATGCTGGCATGAGGGTGGGTGAGGGCTTATGTACTGGAACATGCATGCTGGCATGAGGGTGGGTGAGGGACTATGTACTGGAACATGCATGCTGGCATGAGGGTGGGTGAGGGCTTATGTACTGGAACATGCATGCTGGCATGAGGGTGGGTGAGGGATTATGTACTGGAACATGCATGCTGGCATGAGGGTGGGTGAGGGCTCATGTACTGGAACATGCATGCTGGCATGAGGGGGGTGAGGGCTCATGTACTGGAACATGCATGCTGGCATGAGGGTGGGTGAGGCTTATGTACTGGAACATGCACGCTGGCATGAGGGTGGGTGAGGCTTATGTACTGGAACATGCACGCTGGCATGAGGGTGGGTGAGGGATTATGTACTGGAACATGCATGCTGGCATGAGGGTGGGTGAGGGCTCATGTACTGGAACATGCACGCTGGCATGAGGGTGGGTGAGGGATTATGTACTGGAACATGCATGCTGGCATGAGGGTGGGTGAGGGCTTATGTACTGGAACATGCACGCTGGCATGAGGGTGGGTGAGGCTTATGTACTGGAACATGCACGCTGGCATGAGGGTGGGTGAGGGATTATGTACTGGAACATGCACGCTGGCATGAGGGTGGGTGAGGGCTTATGTACTGGAACATGCACGCTGGCATGAGGGTGGGTGAGGCTTATGTACTGGAACATGCACGCTGGCATGAGGGTGGGTGAGGGATTATGTACTGGAACATGCATGCTGGCATGAGGGTGGGTGAGGGCTTATGTACTGGAACATGCACGCTGGCATGAGGGTGGGTGAGGCTTATGTACTGGAACATGCACGCTGGCATGAGGGTGGGTGAGGGATTATGTACTGGAACATGCATGCTGGCATGAGGGTGGGTGAGGCTTATGTACTGGAACATGCATGCTGGCATGAGGGTGGGTGAGGCTTATGTACTGGAACATGCATGCTGGCATGAGGGTGGGTGAGGGACTATGTACTGGAACATGCATGCTGGCATGAGGGTGGGTGAGGCTTATGTACTGGAACATGCACGCTGGCATGAGGGTGGGTGAGGCTTATGTACTGGAACATGCATGCTGGCATGAGGGTGGGTGAGGGCTCAAGTACTGGAACATGCACGCTGGCATGAGGGTGGGTGAGGCTTATGTACTGGAACATGCACGCTGGCATGAGGGTGGGTGACGCTTATGTACTGGAACATGCACGCTGGCATGAGGGTGGGTGAGGGATTATGTACTGGAACATGCATGCTGGCATGAGGGTGGGTGAGGCTTATGTACTGGAACATGCACGCTGGCATGAGGGTGGGTGAGGCTTATGTACTGGAACATGCATGCTGGAATGAGGGTGGGTGAGGCTCATGTACTGGAACATGCATGCTGGCATGAGGGTGGGTGAGGACTTATGCACTGGAACATGCACGCTGGCATGAGGGTGGGTGAGGCTTATGTACTGGAACATGCATGCTGGAATGAGGGTGGGTGAGGAACTCATGTACTGGAACATGCACGCTGGCATGAGGGTGGGTGAGGAATTATGTACTGGAACATGCACGCTGGCATGAGGGTGGGTGAGGGACTATGTACTGGAACATGCATGCTGGCATGAGGGTGGGTGAGGAATTATGTACTGGAACATGCATGCTGGCATGAGGGTGGGTGAGGGCTCATGTACTGGAACATGCATGCTGGCATGAGGGTGGGTGAGGGCTCATGTACTGGAACATGCATGCTGGCATGAGGGTGGGTGAGGACTCATGTACTGGAACATGCATGCTGGCATGAGGGTGGTGAGGACTTATGTACTGGAACATGCATGCTGGCATGAGGGTGGGTGAGGGCTCATGTACTGGAACATGCACGCTGACATGAGGGTGGGTGAGGCTCATGTACTGGAACATGCATGCTGGCATGAGGGTGGGTGAGGGCTCATGTACTGGAACATGCATGCTGGCATGAGGGTGGGTGAGGGCTCATGTACTGGAACATGCACGCTGGCATGAGGGTGGGTGAGGGATTATGTACTGGGACATGCATGCTGGCATGAGGGTGGGTGAGGGCTCATGTACTGGAACATGCATGCTGGCATGAGGGTGGGTGAGGGCTCATGTACTGGAACATGCATGCTGGCATGAGGGTGGGTGAGGGCTCATGTACTGGAACATGCACGCTGGCATGAGGGTGGGTGAGGGCTCATGTACTGGAACATGCACGCTGGCATGAGGGTGGGTGAGGGCTCATGTACTGGAACATGCAAGCTGGCATGAGGGTGGGTGAGGCTCATGTACTGGAACATGCATGCTGGCATGAGGGTGGGTGAGGGATTATGTACTGGAACATGCATGCTGGCATGAGGGTGGGTGAGGGCTTATGTACTGGAACATGCACGCTGGCATGAGGGTGGGTGAGGGCTCATGTACTGGAACATGCATGCTGGCATGAGGGTGGGTGAGGACTTATGTACTGGAACATGCATGCAGGCATGAGGGTGGGTGAGGACTTATGTACTGGAACATGCATGCTGGCATGAGGGTGGGTGAGGGATTATGTACTGGAACATGCACGCTGGCATGAGGGTGGGTGAGGGATTATGTACTGGAACATGCACGCTGGCATGAGGGTGGGTAAGGACTTATGTACTGGAACATGCACGCTGGCATGAGGGTGGGTGAGGAATTATGTACTGGGACATGCATGCTGGCATGAGGGTGGGTGAGGGCTCATGTACTGGAACATGCATGCTGGCATGAGGGTGGGTGAGGGCTCATGTACTGGAACATGCACGCTGGCATGAGGGTGGGTGAGGGCTCATGTACTGGAACATGCATGCTGGCATGAGGGTGGGTGAGGACTTATGTACTGGAACATGCATGCTGGCATGAGAGTGGGTGAGGGCTTATGTACTGGAACATGCACACTGGCATGAGGGTGGGTGAGGGCTCATGTACTGGAACATGCATGCTGGCATGAGGGTGGGTGAGGACTTATGTACTGGAACATGCATGCTGGCATGAGGGTGGGTGAGGGATTATGTACTGGAACATGCATGCTGACATGAGGGTGGGTGAGGAATTATGTACTGGAACATGCATGCTGACATGAGGGTGGGTGAGGGCTCATGTACTGGAACATGCATGCTGACATGAGGGTGGGTGAGGGACTATGTACTGGAACATGCATGCTGGCATGAGGGTGGGTGAGGGCTCATGTACTGGAACATGCACGCTGGCATGAGGGTGGGTGAGGGCTTATGTACTGGAACATGCATGCTGGCATGAGGGTGGGTGATGGCTTATGTACTGGAACATGCACTCTGGCATGAGGGTGGGTGAGGACTCATGTACTGGAACATGCATGCTGGCATGAGGGTGGGTGAGGACTTATGTACTGGAACATGCACGCTGGCATGAGGGTGGGTGAGGACTCATGTACTGGAACATGCATGCTGGCATGAGGGTTGGTGAGGGCTTATGCACTGGAACATGCACGCTGGCATGAGGGTGGGTGAGGACTCATGTACTGGAAAATGCATGCTGGCATGAGGGTTGGTGAGGGCTTATGCACTGGAACATGCACGCTGGCATGAGGGTGGGTGAGGACTCATGTACTGGAACATGCATGCTGGCATGAGGGTTGGTGAGGGCTTATGCACTGGAACATGCACGCTGGCATGAGGGTGGGTGAGGAATTATGTACTGGAACATGCATGCTGGCATGAGGGTGGGTGAGGGCTCATGTACTGGAACATGCATGCTGGCATGAGGGTGGGTGAGGGCTTATGTACTGGAACATGCATGCTGGCATGAGGGTGAGTGAGGGCTCATGTACTGGAACATGCATGCTGGCATGAGGGTGGGTGAGGACTCATGTACTGGAACATGCATGCTGGCATGAGGGTGGGTGAGGGCTCATGTACTGGAACATGCACGCTGGCATGAGGGTGGTGAGGACTTATGTACTGGAACATGCATGCTGGCATGAGGGTGGGTGAGGGATTATGTACTGGAACATGCATGCTGACATGAGGGTGGGTGAGGGCTCATGTACTGGAACATGCATGCTGGCATGAGGGTGGGTGAGGGCTCATGTACTGGAACATGCATGCTGGCATGAGGGTGGGTGAGGACTTATGTACTGGAACATGCATGCTGGCATGAGGGTGGGTGAGGGCTCATGTACTGGAACATGCATGCTGGCATGAGGGTGGGTGAGGACTTATGTACTGGAACATGCATGCTGGCATGAGGGTGGGTGAGGACTCATGTACTGGAACATGCATGCTGGCATGAGGGTGGGTGAGGGCTCATGTACTGGAACATGCACGCTGGCATGAGGGTGGTGAGGACTTATGTACTGGAACATGCATGCTGGCATGAGGGTGGGTGAGGGATTATGTACTGGAACATGCATGCTGACATGAGGGTGGGTGAGGGCTCATGTACTGGAACATGCATGCTGGCATGAGGGTGGGTGAGGGCTCATGTACTGGAACATGCATGCTGGCATGAGGGTGGGTGAGGACTCATGTACTGGAACATGCATGCTGGCATGAGGGTTGGTGAGGGCTTATGCACTGGAACATGCACGCTGGCATGAGGGTGGGTGAGGGCTCATGTACTGGAACATGCATGCTGCCATGAGGGTGGGTGAGGACTCATGTACTGGAACATGCACGCTGGCATGAGGGTGGGTGAGGGCTCGTGTACTGGAACATGCATGCTGGCATGAGGGTGGGTGAGGGATTATGTACTGGAACATGCATGCTGACATGAGGGTGGGTGAGGGCTCATGTACTGGAACATGCATGCTGGCATGAGGGTGGGTGAGGGCTCATGTACTGGAACATGCATGCTGGCATGAGGGTGGGTGAGGACTTATGTACTGGAACATGCATGCTGGCATGAGGGTGGGTGAGGGACTATGTACTGGAACATGCATGCTGGCATGAGGGTGGGTGAGGGCTCATGTACTGGAACATGCACGCTGGCATGAGGGTGGGTGAGGGCTTATGTACTGGAACATGCACGCTGGCATGAGGGTGGATGAGGGCTCATGTACTGGAACATGCACGCTGGCATGAGGGTGGGTGAGGGCTTATGTACTGGAACATGCATGCTGGCATGAGGGTGGGTGATGGCTTATGTACTGGAACATGCACGCTGGCATGAGGGTGGGTAAGGACTTATGTACTGGAACATGCATGCTGGCATGAGGGTGGGTGAGGGCTCATGTACTGGAACATGCACGCTGGCATGAGGGTGGGTGAGGGCTCATGTACTGGAACATGCATGCTGGCATGAGGGTGGGTGAGGCTCATGTACTGGAACATGCACGCTGGCATGAGGGTGGGTGAGGGCTCATGTACTGGAACATGCATGCTGGCATGAGGGTGGGTGAGAGCTCATGTACTGGAACATGCACGCTGGCATGAGGGTGGGTGAGGGCTTATGTACTGGAACATGCATGCTGGCATGAGGGTGGGTGAGGATTATGTACTGGAACATGCATGCTGGCATGAGGGTGGGTGAGGAATTATGTACTGGAACATGCATGCTGGCATGAGGGTGGGTGAGGGCTTATGTACTGGAACATGCATGCTGGCATGAGGGTGGGTGAGGGCTCATGTACTGGAACATGCACGCTGGCATGAGGGTGGGTGAGGGCTTATGTACTGGAACATGCACGCTGGCATGAGGGTGGGTGAGGGCTTATGTACTGGAACATGCATGCTGGCATGAGGGTGGGTGAGGGCTCATGTACTGGAACATGCACGCTGGCATGAGGGTGGGTGAGGGATTATGTACTGGAACATGCACGCTGGCATGAGGGTGGGTGAGGGACTATGTACTGAAACATGCACGCTGGCATGAGGGTGGGTGAGGGCTTATGTACTGGAACATGCATGCTGGCATGAGGGTGGGTGAGGGATTATGTACTGGAACATGCACGCTGGCATGAGGGTGGGTGAGGGACTATGTACTGAAACATGCACGCTGGCATGAGGGTGGGTGAGGGATTATGTACTGGAACATGCATGCTGGCATGAGGGTGGGTGAGGGCTCATGTACTGGAACATGCATGCTGGCATGAGGGTGGGTGAGGGCTTATGTACTGGAACATGCATGCTGGCATGAGGGTGGGTGAGGGATTATGTACTGGAACATGCACGCTGGCATGAGGGTGGGTGAGGACTCATGTACTGGAACATGCATGCTGGCATGAGGGTGGGTAAGGACTTATGTACTGGAACATGCATGCTGGCATGAGGGTGGGTGAGGGATTATGTACTGGAACATGCATGCTGGCATGAGGGTGGGTGAGGGCTCATGTACTGGAACATGCACGCTGGCATGAGGGTGGGTGAGGGCTTATGTACTGGAACATGCATGCTGGCATGAGGGTGGGTGAGGGATTATGTACTGGAACATGCACGCTGGCATGAGGGTGGGTGAGGGACTATGTACTGAAACATGCACGCTGGCATGAGGGTGGGTGAGGGCTTATGTACTGGAACATGCACGCTGGCATGAGGGTGGGTGAGGGATTATGTACTGGAACATGCACGCTGGCATGAGGGTGGGTGAGGGCTCATGTACTGGAACATGCATGCTGGCATGAGGGTGGGTGAGGACTTATGTACTGGAACATGCACGCTGGCATGAGGGTGGGTGAGGGCTCATGTACTGGAACATGCACGCTGGCATGAGGGTGGGTGAGGACTTATGTACTGGAACATGCACGCTGGCATGAGGGTGGGTGAGGGATTATGTACTGGAACATGCACGCTGGCATGAGGGTGGGTGAGGACTTATGTACTGGAACATGCATGCTGGCATGAGGGTGGGTGAGGGCTTATGTACTGGAACATGCATGCTGGCATGAAGGTGGGTGAGGGATTATGTACTGGAACATGCATGCTGGCATGAGGGTGGGTGAGGACTTATGTACTGGAACATGCACGCTGGCATGAGGGTGGGTGAGGACTTATGTACTGGAACATGCATGCTGGCATGAGGGTGGGTGAGGGCTCATGTACTGGAACATGCATGCTGGCATGAGGGTGGATGAGGACTTATGTACTGGAACATGCATGCTGGCATGAGGGTGGGTGAGGGATTATGTACTGGAACATGCACGCTGGCATGAGGGTGGGTGAGGGATTATGTACTGGAACATGCACGCTGGCATGAGGGTGGGTAAGGACTTATGTACTGGAACATGCATGCTGGCATGAGGGTGGGTGAGAGTTCATGTACTGGAACATGCACGCTGGCATGAGGGTGGGTGAGGCTCATGTACTGGAACATGCATGCTGGCATGAGGGTGGGTGAGGGCTCATGTACTGCAACATGCATGCTGGCATGAGGGTGGGTGAGGGCTCATGTACTGGAACATGCACGCTGGCATGAGGGTGGGTGAGGGATTATGTACTAGAACATGCATGCTGGCATGAGGGTGGGTGAGGGCTTATGTCCTGGAACATGCATGCTGGCATGAGGGTGGGTGAGGGCTTATGTACTGGAACATGCATGCTGGCATGAGGGTGGGTGAGGGCTCATGTACTGGAACATGCATGCTGGCATGAGGGTGGGTGAGGACTTATGTACTGGAACATGCACGCTGGCATGAGGGTGGGTGAGGGATTATGTCCTGGAACATGCATGCTGGCATGAGGGTGGGTGAGGGCTTATGTCCTGGAACATGCATGCTGGCATGAGGGTGGGTGAGGGCTTATGTCCTGGAACATGCATGCTGGCATGAGGGTGGGTGAGGGCTCATGTACTGGAACATGCATGCTGGCATGAGGGTGGGTGAGGACTTATGTACTGGAACATGCACGCTGGCATGAGGGTGGGTGAGGGCTCATGTACTGGAACATGCACGCTGGCATGAGGGTGGGTGAGGACTTATGTACTGGAACATGCACGCTGGCCTGAGGGTGGGTGAGGCTTATGTACTGGAACATGCATGCTGGCATGAGGGTGGGTGAGGGCTTATGTACTGGAACATGCACGCTGGCATGAGGGTGGGTGAGGCTTATGTACTGGAACATGCACGCTGGCATGAGGGTGGGTGAGGGCTCATGTACTGGAACATGCACGCTGGCATGAGGGTGGGTGAGGGCTCATGTACTGGAACATGCATGCTGGCATGAGGGTGGGTGAGGACTCATGTACTGGAACATGCACGCTGGCATGAGGGTGGGTGAGGAATTATGTACTGGAACATGCATGCTGGCATGAGGGTGGGTGAGGACTTATGTACTGGAACATGCACGCTGGCATGAGGGTGGGTGAGGACTTATGTACTGGAACATGCACGCTGGCATGAGGGTGGGTGAGGGATTATGTACTGGAACATGCATGCTGGCATGAGGGTGGGTGAGGCTCATGTACTGGAACATGCACGCTGGCATGAGGGTGGGTGAGGCTCATGTACTGGAACACGCACGCTGGCATGAGGGTGGGTGAGGACTTATGTACTGGAACATGCATGCTGGCATGAGGGTGGGTGAGGGCTTATGTACTGGAACATGCACGCTGGCATGAGGGTGGGTGAGGACTTATGTACTGGAACATGCACGCTGGCATGAGGGTGGGTGAGGACTTATGTACTGGAACATGCACGCTGGCATGAGGGTGGGTGAGGACTTATGTACTGGAACATGCACGCTGGCATGAGGGTGGGTGAGGGCTCATGTACTGGCACATGCATGCTGGCATGAGGGTGGGTGAGGGCTTATGTACTGGAACATGCACGCTGGCATGAGGGTGGGTGAGGGATTATGTACTGGAACATGCACGCTGGCATGAGGGTGGGTGAGGACTTATGTACTGGAACATGCACGCTGGCATGAGGGTGGGTGAGGACTCATGTACTGGAACATGCATGCTGGCATGAGGGTGGGTGAGGGATTATGTACTGGAACATGCATGCTGGCATGAGGGTGGGTGAGGGCTTATGTACTGGAACATGCACGCTGGCATGAGGGTGGGTGAGGGCTCATGTACTGGAACATGCACGCTGGCATGAGGGTGGGTGAGGAATTATGTACTGGAACATGCATGCTGGCATAAGGGTGGGTGAGGAATTATGTACTGGAACATGCATGCTGGCATGAGGGTGGGTGAGGGACTATGTACTGGAACATGCATGCTGGCATGAGGGTGGGTGAGGGCTCATGTACTGGAACATGCACGCTGGCATGAGGGTGGGTGAGGGATTATGTACTGGAACATGCATGCTAGCATGAGGGTGGGTGAGGGCTTATGTACTGGAACATGCACGCTGGCATGAGGGTGGGTGAGGGATTATGTACTGGAACATGCACGCTGGCATGAGGGTGGGTGAGGGCTCATGTACTGGAACATGCATGCTGGCATGAGGGTGGGTGAGGGCTCATGTACTGGAACATACACGCTGGCATGAGGGTGGGTGAGGGCTCATGTACTGGAACATGCATGCTGGCATGAGGGTGGGTGAGGACTTATGTACTGGAACATGCATGCTGGCATGAGGGTGGGTGAGGACTTATGTACTGGAACATGCACGCTGGCATGAGGGTGGGTGAGGAATTATGTACTGGAACATGCATGCTGGCATGAGGGTGGGTGAGGGCTCATGTACTGGAACATGCATGCTGGCATGAGGGTGGGTGAGGGCTCATGTACTGGAACATGCATGCTGGCATGAGGGTGGGTGAGGACTTATGTACTGGAACATGCATGCTGGCATGAGGGTGGGTGAGGGATTATGTACTGGAACATGCATGCTGGCATGAGGGTGGGTGAGGGCTCATGTACTGGAACATGCACGCTGGCATGAGGGTGGGTGAGGGCTCATGTACTGGAACATGCATGCTGGCATGAGGGTGGGTGAGGACTTATGTACTGGAACATGCATGCTGGCATGAGGGTGGGTGAGGACTTATGTACTGGAACATGTATGCTGGCATGAGGGTGGGTGAGGGATTATGTACTGGAACATGCACGCTGGCATGAGGGTGGGTGAGGGATTATGTACTGGAACATGCACGCTGGCATGAGGGTGGGTAAGGACTTATGTACTGGAACATGCATGCTGGCATGAGGGTGGGTGAGGGCTCATGTACTGGAACATGCACGCTGGCATGAGGGTGGGTGAGGGCTCATGTACTGGAACATGCACGCTGGCATGAGGGTGGGTGAGGGTTTATGTACTGGAACATGCATGCTGGCAAGAGGGTGGGTGAGGGCTCATGTACTGGAACATGCATGCTGGCATGAGGGTGGGTGAGGACTTATGTACTGGAACATGCACGCTGGCATGAGGGTGGGTGAGGGCTCATGTACTGGAACATGCACGCTGGCATGAGGGTGGGTGAGGGCTTATGTACTGGAACATGCACGCTGGCATGAGGGTGGGTGAGGCTTATGTACTGGAACATGCACGCTGGCATGAGGGTGGGTGAGGACTTATGTACTGGAACATGCACGCTGGCATGAGGGTGGGTGAGGGACTATGTACTGAAACATGCACGCTGGCATGAGGGTGGGTGAGGGCTTATGTACTGGAACATGCACGCTGGCATGAGGGTGGGTGAGGGCTCATGTACTGGAACATGCACGCTGGCATGAGGGTGGGTGAGGGCTCATGTACTGGAACATGCATGCTGCCATGAGGGTGGGTGAGGACTCATGTACTGGAACATGCACGCTGGCATGAGGGTGGGTGAGGAATTATGTACTGGAACATGCATGCTGGCATGAGGGTGGGTGAGGAATTATGTACTGGAACATGCACGCTGGCATGAGGGTGGGTGAGGAATTATGTACTGGAACATGCATGCTGGCATGAGGGTGGGTGAGGGCTCATGTACTGGAACATGCATGCTGGCATGAGGGTGGGTGAGGGCTCATGTACTGGAACATGCATGCTGGCATGAGGGTGGGTGAGGGCTCATGTACTGGAACATGCACGCTGGCATGAGGGTGGGTGAGGACTTATGTACTGGAACATGCATGCTGGCATGAGGGTGGGTGAGGGCTTATGTACTGGAACATGCACGCTGGCATGAGGGTGTGTGAGGACTTATGTACTGGAACATGCACGCTGGCATGAGGGTGGGTGAGGACTTATGTACTGGAACATGCACGCTGGCATGAGGGTGGGTGAGGACTTATGTACTGGAACATGCACGCTGGCATGAGGGTGGGTGAGGGCTCATGTACTGGAACATGCATGCTGGCATGAGGGTGGGTGAGGGATTATGTACTGGAACATGCACGCTGGCATGAGGGTGGGTGAGGGATTATGTACTGGAACATGCACGCTGGCATGAGGGTGGGTGAGGACTTATGTACTGGAACATGCATGCTGGCATGAGGGTGGGTGAGGGCTCATGTACTGGAACATGCACGCTGGCATGAGGGTGGGTGAGGGCTCATGTACTGGAACATGCATGCTGGCATGAGGGTGGGTGAGGGCTCATGTACTGGAACATGCATGCTGGCATGAGGGTGGGTGAGGGCTCATGTACTGGAACATGCATGCTGGCATGAGGGTGGGTGAGGGCTCATGTACTGGAACATGCACGCTGGCATGAGGGTGGGTGAGGGATTATGTCCTGGAACATGCATGCTGGCATGAGGGTGGGTGAGGGCTCATGTACTGGAACATGCATGCTGGCATGAGGGTGGGTGTGGGCTCATGTACTGGAACATGCACGCTGGCATGAGGGTGGGTGAGGGTTTATGTACTGGAACATGCATGCTGGCAAGAGGGTGGGTGAGGGCTCATGTACTGGAACATGCATGCTGGCATGAGGGTGGGTGAGGAATTATGTACTGGAACATGCATGCTGGAATGAGGGTGGGTGAGGAATTATGTACTGGAACATGCACGCTGGCATGAGGGTGGGTGAGGAATTATGTACTGGAACATGCATGCTGGCATGAGGGTGGGTGAGGAATTATGTACTGGAACATGCACGCTGGCATGAGGGTGGGTGAGGAATTATGTACTGGAACATGCATGCTGGCATGAGGGTGGGTGAGGAATTATGTACTGGAACATGCACGCTGGCATGAGGGTGGGTGAGGAATTATGTACTGGAACATGCATGCTGGCATGAGGGTGGGTGAGGGCTCATGTACTGGAACATGCATGCTGGCATGAGGGTGGGTGAGGGCTCATGTACTGGAACATGCATGCTGGCATGAGGGTGGGTGAGGGCTCATGTACTGGAACATGCACGCTGGCATGAGGGTGGGTGAGGACTTATGTACTGGAACATGCATGCTGGCATGAGGGTGGGTGAGGGCTTATGTACTGGAACATGCACGCTGGCATGAGGGTGGGTGAGGACTTATGTACTGGAACATGCACGCTGGCATGAGGGTGGGTGAGGACTTATGTACTGGAACATGCACGCTGGCATGAGGGTGGGTGAGGACTTATGTACTGGAACATGCACGCTGGCATGAGGGTGGGTGAGGGCTCATGTACTGGAACATGCATGCTGGCATGAGGGTGGGTGAGGGATTATGTACTGGAACATGCACGCTGGCATGAGGGTGGGTGAGGGATTATGTACTGGAACATGCACGCTGGCATGAGGGTGGGTAAGGACTTATGTACTGGAACATGCATGCTGGCATGAGGGTGGGTGAGGGCTCATGTACTGGAACATGCACGCTGGCATGAGGGTGGGTGAGGGCTCATGTACTGGAACATGCATGCTGGCATGAGGGTGGGTGAGGGCTCATGTACTGGAACATGCATGCTGGCATGAGGGTGGGTGAGGGCTCATGTACTGGAACATGCATGCTGGCATGAGGGTGGGTGAGGGCTCATGTACTGGAACATGCACGCTGGCATGAGGGTGGGTGAGGGATTATGTCCTGGAACATGCATGCTGGCATGAGGGTGGGTGAGGGCTCATGTACTGGAACATGCATGCTGGCATGAGGGTGGGTGTGGGCTCATGTACTGGAACATGCACGCTGGCATGAGGGTGGGTGAGGGTTTATGTACTGGAACATGCATGCTGGCAAGAGGGTGGGTGAGGGCTCATGTACTGGAACATGCATGCTGGCATGAGGGTGGGTGAGGACTTATGTACTGGAACATGCACGCTGGCATGAGGGTGGGTGAGGGCTCATGTACTGGAACATGCACGCTGGCATGAGGGTGGGTGAGGGCTTATGTACTGGAACATGCACGCTGGCATGAGGGTGGGTGAGGCTTATGTACTGGAACATGCACGCTGGCATGAGGGTGGGTGAGGACTTATGTACTGGAACATGCACGCTGGCATGAGGGTGGGTGAGGGCTCATGTACTGGAACATGCACGCTGGCATGAGGGTGGGTGAGGGCTCATGTACTGGAACATGCATGCTGGCATGAGGGTGGGTGAGGACTCATGTACTGGAACATGCACGCTGGCATGAGGGTGGGTGAGGAATTATGTACTGGAACATGCATGCTGGCATGAGGGTGGGTGAGGAATTATGTACTGGAACATGCACGCTGGCATGAGGGTGGGTGAGGAATTATGTACTGGGACATGCATGCTGGCATGAGGGTGGGTGAGGGCTCATGTACTGGAACATGCATGCTGGCATGAGGGTGGGTGAGGGCTCATGTACTGGAACATGCATGCTGGCATGAGGGTGGGTGAGGGCTCATGTACTGGAACATGCACGCTGGCATGAGGGTGGGTGAGGGCTCATGTACTGGAACATGCACGCTGGCATGAGGGTGGGTGAGGGCTCATGTACTGGAACATGCAAGCTGGCATGAGGGTGGGTGAGGCTCATGTACTGGAACATGCATGCTGGCATGAGGGTGGGTGAGGGATTATGTACTGGAACATGCATGCTGGCATGAGGGTGGGTGAGGGCTTATGTACTGGAACATGCACGCTGGCATGAGGGTGGGTGAGGGCTCATGTACTGGAACATGCATGCTGGCATGAGGGTGGGTGAGGACTTATGTACTGGAACATGCATGCTGGCATGAGGGTGGGTGAGGACTTATGTACTGGAACATGCATGCTGGCATGAGGGTGGGTGAGGGATTATGTACTGGAACATGCACGCTGGCATGAGGGTGGGTGAGGGATTATGTACTGGAACATGCACGCTGGCATGAGGGTGGGTAAGGACTTATGTACTGGAACATGCACGCTGGCATGAGGGTGGGTGAGGAATTATGTACTGGGACATGCATGCTGGCATGAGGGTGGGTGAGGGCTCATGTACTGGAACATGCATGCTGGCATGAGGGTGGGTGAGGGCTCATGTACTGGAACATGCACGCTGGCATGAGGGTGGGTGAGGGGTCATGTACTGGAACATGCATGCTGATATGAGGGTGGGTGAGGGCTCATGTACTGGAACATGCATGCTGGCATGAGGGTTGGTGAGGGCTCATGTACTGGAACATGCACGCTGGCATGAGGGTGGGTGAGGGATTATGTCCTGGAACATGCATGCTGGCATGAGGGTGGGTGAGGGCTCATGTACTGGAACATGCATGCTGGCATGAGGGTGGGTGAGGGCTCATGTACTGGAACATGCACGCTGGCATGAGGGTGGGTGAGGGTTTATGTACTGGAACATGCATGCTGGCATGAGGGTGGGTGAGGGCTCATGTACTGGAACATGCACGCAGGCATGAGGGTGGGTGAGGGCTTATGTACTGGAACATGCACGCTGGCATGAGGGTGGGTGAGGCTTATGTACTGGAACATGCACGCTGGCATGAGGGTGGGTGAGGACTTATGTACTGGAACATGCACGCTGGCATGAGGGTGGGTGAGGGCTCATGTACTGGAACATGCACGCTGGCATGAGGGTGGGTGAGGGCTCATGTACTGGAACATGCATGCTGGCATGAGGGTGGGTGAGGACTCATGTACTGGAACATGCACGCTGGCATGAGGGTGGGTGAGGAATTATGTACTGGAACATGCATGCTGGCATGAGGGTGGGTGAGGAATTATGTACTGGAACATGCACGCTGGCATGAGGGTGGGTGAGGAATTATGTACTGGAACATGCATGCTGGCATGAGGGTGGGTGAGGGCTCATGTACTGGAACATGCATGCTGGCATGAGGGTGGGTGAGGGCTCATGTACTGGAACATGCACGCTGGCATGAGGGTAGGTGAGGGATTATGTCCTGGAACATGCATGCTGGCATGAGGGTGGGTGAGGGCTCATGTACTGGAACATGCATGCTGGCATGAGGGTGGGTGAGGGCTCATGTACTGGAACATGCATGCTGGCATGAGGGTGGGTGAGGGCTCATGTACTGGAACATGCACGCTGGCATGAGGGTGGGTGAGGGCTCATGTACTGGAACATGCACGCTGGCATGAGGGTGGGTGAGGGCTTATGTACTGGAACATGCACGCTGGCATGAGGGTGGGTGAGGCTTATGTACTGGAACATGCACGCTGGCATGAGGGTGGGTGAGGACTTATGTACTGGAACATGCACGCTGGCATGAGGGTGGGTGAGGGCTCATGTACTGGAACATGCACGCTGGCATGAGGGTGGGTGAGGCTTATGTACTGGAACATGCATGCTGGCATGAGGGTGGGTGAGGGCTCATGTACTGGAACATGCATGCTGGCATGAGGGTGGGTGAGGACTTATGTACTGGAACATGCACGCTGGCATGACGGTGGGTGAGGGCTCATGTACTGGAACATGCACGCTGGCATGAGGGTGGGTGAGGGCTTATGTACTGGAACATGCACGCTGGCATGAGGGTGGGTGAGGCTTATGTACTGGAACATGCACGCTGGCATGAGGGTGGGTTAGGGCTCATGTACTGGAACATGCATGCTGGCATGAGGGTGGGTGAGGACTCATGTACTGGAACATGCACGCTGGCATGAGGGTGGGTGAGGAATTATGTACTGGAACATGCATGCTGGCATGAGGGTGGGTGAGGGCTTATGTACTGGAACATGCACGCTGGCATGTGGGTGGGTGAGGGATTATGTACTGGAACATGCACGCTGGCATGAGGGTGGGTGAGGACTTATGTACTGGAACATGCATGCTGGCATGAGGGTGGGTGAGGGCTTATGTACTGGAACATGCACGCTGGCATGAGGGTGGGTGAGGACTCATGTACTGGAACATGCACGTTGGCATGAGGGTGGGTGAGGGATTATGTACTGGAACATGCACGCTGGCATGATGGTGGGTGAGGACTTATGTACTGGAACATGCACGCTGGCATGAGGGTGGGTGAGGACTAATGTACTGGAACATGCATGCTGGCATGAGGGTGGGTGAGGGATTATGTACTGGAACATGCATGCTGGCATGAGGGTGGGTGAGGGCTTATGTACTGGAACATGCACGCTGGCATGAGGGTGGGTGAGGGCTTATGTACTGGAACATGCACGCTGGCATGAGGGTGGGTGAGGCTTATGTACTGGAACATGCACGCTGGCATGAGGGTGGGTGAGGACTTATGTACTGGAACATGCACGCTGGCATGAGGGTGGGTGAGGACTCATGTACTGGAACATGCATGCTGGCATGAGGGTGGGTGAGGGCTTATGTACTGGAACATGCACGCTGGCATGAGGGTGGGTGAGGGATTATGTACTGGAACATGCACGCTGGCATGAGGGTGGGTGAGGACTTATGTACTGGAACATGCATGCTGGCATGAGGGTGGGTGAGGACTTATGTACTGGAACATGCATGCTGGCATGAGGGTGGGTGAGGGACTATGTACTGGAACATGCATGCTGGCATGAGGGTGGGTGAGGGCTCATGTACTGGAACATGCACGCTGGCATGAGGGTGGGTGAGGGATTATGTACTGGAACATGCATGCTGGCATGAGGGTGGGTGAGGGCTCATGTACTGGAACATGCACGCTGGCATGAGGGTGGGTGAGGGCTCATGTACTGGAACATGCATGCTAGCATGAGGGTGGGTGAGGACTTATGTACTGGAACATGCATGCTGGCATGAGGGTGGGTGAGGGTTTATGTACTGGAACATGCATGCTGGCATGAGGGTGGGTGAGGCTTATGTACTGGAACATGCATGCTGGCATGAGGGTGGGTGAGGACTTATGTACTGGAACATGCATGCTGGCATGAGGGTGGGTGAGGGCTCATGTACTGGAACATGCATGCTGGCATGAGGGTGGGTGAGGACTTATGTACTGGAACATGCACGCTGGCATGAGGGTGGGTGAGGGCTCATGTACTGGAACATGCATGCTGGCATGAGGGTGGGTGAGGACTTATGTACTGGAACATGCATGCTGGCATGAGGGTGGGTGAGGACTTATGTACTGGAACATGCATGCTGGCATTAGGGTGGGTGAGGGATTATGTACTGGAACATGCACGCTGGCATGAGGGTGGGTGAGGGATTATGTACTGGAACATGCACGCTGGCATGAGGGTGGGTAAGGACTTATGTACTGGAACATGCATGCTGGCATGAGGGTGGGTGAGGGCTCATGTACTGGAACATGCATGCTGGCATGAGGGTGGGTGAGGGCTCATGTACTGGAACATGCATGCTGGCATGAGGGTGGGTGAGGGCTCATGTACTGGAACATGCATGCTGGCATGAGGGTGGGTGAGGACTCATGTACTGGAACATGCACGCTGGCATGAGGGTGGGTGAGGGCTCATGTACTGGAACATGCATGCTGGCATGAGGGTGGGTGAGGGCTCATGTACTGGAACATGCACGCTGGCATGAGGGTGGGTGAGGGATTATGTCCTGGAACATGCATGCTGGCATGAGGGTGGGTGAGGGCTCATGTACTGGAACATGCATGCTGGCATGAGGGTGGGTGAGGGCTCATGTACTGGAACATGCACGCTGGCATGAGGGTGGGTGAGGGTTTATGTACTGGAACATGCACGCTGGCATGAGGGTGGGTGAGGGCTTATGTACTGGAACATGCATGCTGGCATGAGGGTGGGTGAGGAATTATGTACTGGAACATGCATGCTGGCATGAGGGTGGGTGAGGAATTATGTACTGGAACATGCACGCTGGCATGAGGGTGGGTGAGGAATTATGTACTGGGACATGCATGCTGGCATGAGGGTGGGTGAGGGCTCATGTACTGGAACATGCATGCTGGCTTGAGGGTGGGTGAGGGCTCATGTACTGGAACATGCATGCTGGCATGAGGGTGGGTGAGGGCTCATGTACTGGAACATGCACGCTGGCATGAGGGTGGGTGAGGACTTATGTACTGGAACATGCATGCTGGCATGAGGGTGGGTGAGGGATTATGTACTGGAACATGCACGCTGGCATGAGGGTGGGTGAGGGATTATGTACTGGAACATGCATGCTGGCATGAGGGTGGGTGAGGAATTATGTACTGGAACATGCACGCTGGCATGAGGGTGGGTAAGGACTTATGTACTGGAACATGCACGCTGGCATGAGGGTGGGTGAGGGATTATGTACTGGAACATGCACGCTGGCATGAGGGTGGGTGAGGGATTATGTACTGGAACATGCACGCTGGCATGAGGGTGGGTAAGGACTTATGTACTGGAACATGCATGCTGGCATGAGGGTGGGTGAGGGCTCATGTACTGGAACATGCACGCTGGCATGAGGGTGGGTGAGGGCTCATGTACTGGAACATGCATGCTGGCATGAGGGTGGGTGAGGGCTCATGTACTGGAACATGCATGCTGGCATGAGGGTGGGTGAGGGCTCATGTACTGGCACATGCATGCTGGCATGAGGGTGGGTGAGGGCTCATGTACTGGAACATGCACGCTGGCATGAGGGTGGGTGAGGGATTATGTCCTGGAACATGCATGCTGGCATGAGGGTGGGTGAGGATTATGTACTGGAACATGCACGCTGGCATGAGGGTGGGTGAGGGCTCATGTACTGGAACATGCATGCTGGCATGAGGGTGGGTGAGGGATTATGTACTGGAACATGCACGCTGGCATGAGGGTGGGTAAGGACTTATGTACTGGAACATGCATGCTGGCATGAGGGTGGGTGAGGGCTCATGTACTGGAACATTCACGCTGGCATGAGGGTGGGTGAGGCTTATGTACTGGAACATGCACGCTGGCATGAGGGTGGGTGAGGACTTATGTACTGGAACATGCACGCTGGCATGAGGGTGGGTGAGGGCTCATGTACTGGAACATGCATGCTGGCATGAGGGTGGGTGAGGGATTATGTACTGGAACATGCACGCTGGCATGAGGGTGGGTGAGGCTTATGTACTGGAACATGCATGCTGGCATGAGGGTGGGTGAGCGCTCATGTACTGGAACATGCACGCTGGCATGAGGGTGGGTGAGGGCTCATGTACTGGAACATGCATGCTGGCATGAGGGTGGGTGAGGACTCATGTACTGGAACATGCACGCTGGCATGAGGGTGGGTGAGGAATTATGTACTGGAACATGCATGCTGGCATGAGGGTGGGTGAGGAATTATGTACTGGAACATGCACGCTGGCATGAGGGTGGGTGAGGAATTATGTACTGGAACATGCATGCTGGCATGAGGGTGGGTGAGGGCTCATGTACTGGAACATGCATGCTGGCATGAGGGTGGGTGAGGGCTCATGTACTGGAACATGCATGCTGGCATGAGGGTGGGTGAGGGCTCATGTACTGGAACATGCATGCTGGCATGAGGGTGGGTGAGGACTCATGTACTGGAACATGCACGCTGGCATGAGGGTGGGTGAGGAATTATGTACTGGAACATGCATGCTGGCATGAGGGTGGGTGAGGGCTCATGTACTGGAACATGCATGCTGGCATGAGGGTGGGTGAGGACTCATGTACTGGAACATGCACGCTGGCATGAGGGTGGGTGAGGAATTATGTACTGGAACATGCATGCTGGCATGAGGGAGGGTGAGGCTCATGTACTGGAACATGCATGCTGGCATGAGGGTGGGTGAGGCTTATGTACTGGAACATGCACGCTGGCATGAGGGTGGGTGAGGGCTCATGTACTGGAACATGCACGCTGGCATGAGGGTGGGTGAGGGCTTCTGTACTGGAACATGCATGCTGGCATGAGGGTGGGTGAGGGACTATGTAGTGGAACATGCATGCTGGCATGAGGGTGGGTGAGGGCTTATGTACTGGAACATGCATGCTGGCATGAGGGTGGGTGAGGCTTATGTACTGGAACATGCATGCTGTCATGAGGGTGGGTGAGGCTTATGTACTGGAACATGCACGCTGGCATGAGGGTGGGTGAGGCTTATGTACTGGAACATGCACGCTGGCATGAGGGTGGGTGAGGGCTCATGTACTGGAACATGCATGCTGGCATGAGGGTGGGTGAGGGCTCATGTACTGGAACATGCATGCTGGCATGAGGGTGGGTGAGGGCTCATGTACTGGAACATGCATGCTGGCATGAGGGTGGGTGAGGACTCATGTACTGGAACATGCACGCTGGCATGAGGGTGGGTGAGGGCTTATGTACTGGAACATGCATGCTGGCATGAGGGTGGGTGAGGAATTATGTACTGGAACATGCATGCTGGCATGAGGGTGGGTGAGGAATTATGTACTGGAACATGCATGCGGGCATGAGGGTGGGTGAGGGCTTCTGTACTGGAACATGCATGCTGGCATGAGGGTGGGTGAGGGCTTCTGTACTGGAACATGCATGCTGGCATGAGGGTGGGTGAGGGACTATGTACTGGAACATGCATGCTGGCATGAGGGTGGGTGAGGGATTATGTACTGGAACATGCATGCTGGCATGAGGGTGGGTGAGGGATTATGTACTGGAACATGCATGCTGGCATGAAGGTGGGTGAGGGCTCATGTACTGGAACATGCACGCTGGCATGAGGGTGGGTGAGGGCTTATGTACTGGAACATGCATGCTGGCATGAGGGTGGGTGAGGCTCATGTACTGGAACATGCATGCTGGCATGAGGGTGGGTGAGGGACTATGTACTGGAACATGCACGCTGGCATGAGGGTGGGTGAGGCTCATGTACTGGAACATGCACGCTGGCATGAGGGTGGGTGAGGGCTCATGTACTGGAACATGCACGCTGGCATGAGGGTGGGTGAGGGCTCATGTACTGGAACATGCATGCTGGCATGAGGGTGGGTGAGGACTCATGTACTGGAACATGCACGCTGGCATGAGGGTGGGTGAGGAATTATGTACTGGAACATGCATGCTGGCATGAGGGTGGGTGAGGAATTATGTACTGGAACATGCACGCTGGCATGAGGGTGGGTGAGGAATTATGTACTGGAACATGCATGCTGGCATGAGGGTGGGTGAGGGCTCATGTACTGGAACATGCATGCTGGCATGAGGGTGGGTGAGGGCTCATGTACTGGAACATGCATGCTGGCATGAGGGTGGGTGAGGCTCATGTACTGGAACATGCATGCTGGCATGAGGGTCGGTGAGGCTTATGTACTGGAACATGCATGCTGGCATGAGGGTGGGTGAGGGCTCATGTACTGGAACATGCATGCTGGCATGAGGGTGGGTGAGGGCTCATGTACTGGAACATGCACGCTGGCATGAGGGTGGGTGAGGGTTTATGTACTGGAACATGCATGCTGGCAAGAGGGTGGGTGAGGGCTCATGTACTGGAACATGCACGCTGGCATGAGGGTGGGTAAGGACTTATGTACTGGAACATGCACGCTGGCATGAGGGTGGGTGAGGGCTCATGTACTGGAACATGCACGCTGGCATGAGGGTGGGTGAGGCTTATGTACTGGAACATGCACGCTGGCATGAGGGTGGGTGAGGCTTATGTACTGGAACATGCACGCTGGCATGAGGGTGGGTGAGGACTTATGTACTGGTACATGCACGCTGGCATGAGGGTGGGTGAGGGCTCATGTACTGGAACATGCACGCTGGCATGAGGGTGGGTGAGGGCTCATGTACTGGAACATGCATGCTGGCATGAGGGTGGGTGAGGACTCATGTACTGGAACATGCACGCTGGCATGAGGGTGGGTGAGGAATTATGTACTGGAACATGCATGCTGGCATGAGGGTGGGTGAGGAATTATGTACTGGAACATGTACGCTGGCATGAGGGTGGGTGAGGAATTATGTACTGGAACATGCATGCTGGCATGAGGGTGGGTGAGGGCTCATGTACTGGAACATGCATGCTGGCATGAGGGTGGGTGAGGACTCATGTACTGGAACATGCACGCTGGCATGAGGGTGGGTGAGGACTTATGTACTGGAACATGCATGCTGGCATGAGGGTGGGTGAGGGCTCATGTACTGGAACATGCATGCTGGCATGAGGGTGGGTGAGGACTTATGTACTGGAACATGCACGCTGGCATGAGGGTGGGTGAGGAATTATGTACTGGAACATGCATGCTGGCATGAGGGTGGGTGAGGGCTTATGTACTGGAACATGCATGCTGGCATGAGGGTGGGTGAGGCTTATGTACTGGAACATGCATGCTGGCATGAGGGTGGGTGAGGAATTATGTACTGGAACATGCGTGCTGGCATGAGGGTGGGTGAGGGCTTATGTACTGGAACATGCATGCTGGCATGAGGGTGGGTGAGGAATTATGTACTGGAACATGCGTGCTGGCATGAGGGTGGGTGAGGGCTCATGTACTGGAACATGCATGCTGGCATGAGGGTGGGTGAGGCTTATGTACTGGAACATGCATGCTGGCATGAGGGTGGGTGAGGACTCATGTACTGGAACATGCACGCTGGCATGAGGGTGGGTGAGGAATTATGTACTGGAACATGCATGCTGGCATGAGGGTGGGTGAGGGCTTATGTACTGGAACATGCATGCTGGCATGAGGGTGGGTGAGGCTTATGTACTGGAACATGCATGCTGGCATGAGGGTGGGTGAGGAATTATGTACTGGAACATGCGTGCTGGCATGAGGGTGGGTGAGGGCTTATGTACTGGAACATGCATGCTGGCATGAGGGTGGGTGAGGGCTCATGTACTGGAACATGCATGCTGGCATGAGGGTGGGTGAGGCTTATGTACTGGAACATGCACGCTGGCATGAGGGTGGGTGAGGAATTATGTACTGGAACATGCATGCTGGCATGAGGGTGGGTGAGGAATTATGTACTGGAACATGCATGCTGGCATGAGGGTGGGTGAGGGCTCATGTACTGGAACATGCATGCTGGCATGAGGGTGGGTGAGGGCTCATGTACTGGAACATGCATGCTGGCATGAGGGTGGGTGAGGGACTATGTACTGGAACATGCATGCTGGCATGAGGGTGGGTGAGGGATTATGTACTGGAACATGCACGCTGGCATGAGGGTGGGTGAGGGCTTATGTACTGGAACATGCACGCTGGCATGAGGGTGGGTGAGGACTCATGTACTGGAACATGCATGCTGGCATGAGGGTGGGTGAGGCTCATGTACTGGAACATGCATGCTGGCATGAGGGTGGGTGAGGCTCATGTACTGGAACATGCACGCTGGCATGAGGGTGGGTGAGGCTCATGTACTGGAACATGCATGCTGGCATGAGGGTGGGTGAGGCTCATGTACTGGAACATGCATGCTGGCATGAGGGTGGGTGAGGGCTTCTGTACTGGAACATGCATGCTGGCATGAGGGTGGGTGAGGGACTATGTACTGGAACATGCATGCTGGCATGAGGGTGGGTGAGGGCTTATGTACTGGAACATGCACGCTGGCATGAGGGTGGGTGAGGGATTATGTACTGGAACATGCACGCTGGCATGAGGGTGGGTGAGGACTTATGTACTGGAACATGCATGCTGGCATGAGGGTGGGTGAGGCTCATGTACTGGAACATGCACGCTGGCATGAGGGTGGGTGAGGGCTCATGTACTGGAACATGCACGCTGGCATGAGGGTGGGTGAGGACTTATGTACTGGAACATGCACGCTGGCATGAGGGTGGGTGAGGGATTATGTACTGGAACATGCATGCTGGCATGAGGGTGGGTGAGGACTTATGTACTGGAACATGCACGCTGGCATGAGGGTGGGTGAGGGCTCATGTACTGGAACATGCACGCTGGCATGAGGGTGGGTGAGGGATTATGTACTGGAACATGCATGCTGGCATGAGGGTGGGTGAGGGACTATGTACTGGAACATGCATGCTGGCATGAGGGTGGGTGAGGGCTTCTGTACTGGAACATGCATGCTGGCATGAGGGTGGGTGAGGGACTATGTACTGGAACATGCATGCTGGCATGAGGGTGGGTGAGGGACTATGTACTGGAACATGCATGCTGGCATGAGGGTGGGTGAGGGATTATGTACTGGAACATGCATGCTGGCATGAGGGTGGGTGAGGGATTATGTACTGGAACATGCATGCTGGCATGAGGGTGGGTGAGGGCTCATGTACTGGAACATGCATGCTGGCATGAGGGTGGGTGAGGGCTCATGTCCTGGAACATGCATGCTGGCATGAGGGTGGGTGAGGCTCATGTACTGGCACATGCATGCTGGCATGAGGGTGAATGGGGCTTTCACACTGGGACGTGAACCACTTACTTGGATCTATAGCACTGAAGAAAATGCCCCGCCAAGATTCTTTTTTTCAATTGTTGATTCAGGCTCTCGTTCTGTAGTGCAGACTGCCTTCTATATTACTAGGTAGCCTGATCTGGCTTCACACTTGAGATTCTTCTATGCATAGTCCACCACACCTGACTTTTTTTTTTTTTTTTTTGTGAAAGTCTTTTCGTTGCTGGTGTATTTCTGACAGAGAATTATTCTACTCTCTTTCAAGCATGAAAAAGCCTCTCGCCTTCATTGGGACACCAGGCTCAGTTGTCATGATCCTAAGGCAGCTCAGTCTTGGCTATTGGTATCTTTATGGTATGGTATTCTCCACTGTGAGAGAGGGGTTAGTCCAACATAGAGGTCTCCAACCTTTGATATTAGAAACATGACAATAATGCTTGTCACTTCATTGCCCCCCGCAGCCCAATTATATTAGCATGTTCATCACAGTGGAGAAAGTGAGCACGGGTCGTTCATTATCAAGAAAATTAATATTTTTTTAGGCACAGGAAAGAAATTAAAAATATATAATCACTGATCTTTTTTATGTAACTAAGTGGGATTGAGCTTTAATTAAATTCAAAAATGTTAAGGGAATAAGCTGCTGGGCTAAGTCTGTGTGAATATTTTCTGTATGCATAATGAAAGTTTATACTTGTGGCTCACTGCATCGTGTCTGATTGCAGAAGTTAAAGCACAAATTACAATAAAATAAAGTAGGTTTGAACTTTTTTTAATTATTTAAAATTATTTTTATTTATTTATTTGAGAGCGACAGACAGAGAGAGAAAGAGGGAGACAGAGAGAATGGGCACGCCAGGGCCTCCAGCCACTGCAAACGAACTCCAGATGCGTGCGCCCCCTTGTGCATCTGGCTAACGTGGGTCCTGGGGAGTCAAGCCTCAAACCAGGGTCCTCAGGCTTCACAGGCAAGCGCTTAACCATTAAGCCATCTCTCCAGCCCTAGGTTTGAACTTTTAAAATGAAGTTAATGAAGTTATTAATTTGAAGGCTGGGCATGGGGGTACATGCCTTTAATCCCAGCACTTGGGAGGTGGAGGTAGGAGGATCACCATAAGTCCAAGGCCAGCCCAAGAGTACATAGTGAATTCCAGGATAGCCTGGGCTACAGCAAGACCCTACCTAAAAACAAACCAAAATGTTATTCAGGTGAGGGTGGGTTTCATGTAGCCCAGGCTGGCCTGCAACTTGATATGTAACCGAAGATAAACATCTGGCATCTCTGTCTCCACCTCCTGAGTTCTGGGATTTCAACTGTGCCCCACCATGCCCATTTAAATATACATATATTTATGAGAGAAAGAGAGGGCGAATGGGCATGCCAGGATCTCTAGCTACTGTATACGAAATCCAAATGCATGTGCCCCCTTGTGCAGCATGAGTTCTGTGGAATCAAACTTGGGTCCTTTGGCTTTGCAGGCAAGCACCTTAACCGCTGAACCACCACTCCAGTCCTTTTTTTTTTTTTTTTTGTGGTACTGGGTCTTAAAGCCAGGGCTTTGTGTATGCTAGGCAAGCACTCTACTAACTGAGCTATATCTTCAGCCCTTTTTGTTTTGGGGGATTTTTTTTTACATTATTTATTTATTTAAGATAGAAAGAAAGAGGTAGAGAGAGAGAATGGGCACACCAGTGCCTCCAGCCACTGCAAATGAACTCCAGATGCATGTGCCCCCTTGTGCATCTGGCTAACTTGGTTCCTGGGGAACCAAACCAGGGTCCTTTGGATTTGTAGGCACGCGCCTTAACCCCTAAGCCATCTTCTCCAGCACTGTGGTGTGTTGGGGGGGGGGTAATTTTGCAAAAACTTATTTCTAGATCTTAAGAGAAGGAAAGAAGGCAAAGCTCCTGTAGAACAGGAGGTCATCCTCCCCCACCCCTTTTTTAGATAGTTTTTATTTTATTTTTGTTAAAAGTTATACTCTTATGCCCTCTCTTCCCTGGCCGCATTCCATTGAGGGTCTTCCTCAGCAGGGTTACTGGTGTTCACGGTGGGGTCATGAAGGCCTCAGGCAGTCTCTGTGGTGCGGGTGGGGAGGACCATGCTTCAGGATACTCCTTCCCACCCTCTAGCTCCTCCGATCTTTCTGCCTGCTCTTCTGTACTGCTTCCTGAGCCTTAGCAGGTGTGTTAGAAGTCTAATTTAGTGTTGAGCTCTCTGTAGCCTCTGGAGTTCAGCCTTTATTTTTTTTTTTTTTTTTTTTTTTTGAGACATAGTCTTATGTCATCCAGGTTAGCTTTGAACTCCTGATCCTGCTGCCTCCATCTCCTATGAACTAGGACTACAGGTATGTGCCACCACACCTGGCTGGTTTAAAAACACACATTGGCTGGACGTGGTGATGCTTTAATCCCAGCACTCAGGAGGCAGAGGTAGAAGGATCACCGTGAGTTCAAGGCCACCCTGAGACTACATAGTGCTACATCAAAAAATAAAATGTGAAAAAAAGAACCACAAATTGTTTGCAGGGAGAGAGAGAAAAAATATACATATATGGGTGTGCCAATGTGCCCTGCAATGGCAAATGCACTCCAGACATATATACCACTTTGTGCATCCAGTTCTGGGAAATCAAATCCAGCCATCAGGCTGTGCAAGCAATTGCCTTTAATCTCTGAGCCGTCTCTCCAGCCCTGGCTGGGCTTTTTTTGTGTATTGATTTTGTGCATGTGCGTGCGTGCGTGCGTGCGTGCGTGCGTACGTGCGTGCGTGCGTATGGTTTTCGAGATGGGGTCTTGCTCTACCCCAGTATAACTTGGAATTTACTACGCAGTTTCAGGGTGCCTGGAACTCAAAGCAATCCTTCTACCTCTGCCTCCTGAGTGCTGGAATTAAAGACATGCATCACCATGCCCAGTTTGCGTGTTGATTTTTATTTATTTGAGAGAGAGAATGGGTGTGCCAGGGACTCTAGCCACTGCAAAAGAATTCCAGACGCATGTGCCACCTTGCACCTTGTGCATCTGGCTTACGTGGGTCCTGGGGAATTGAACCTTGGTCCTTAGGCTTCACATGCAAGCACCTTAACTGCTAAGCCATCTCTCCATACCATGTGGTAATATTTTAAGAAATATTTTTATTTATTTGTAAGCAGAGAAAGAGAGAGAGAAGAAAGACAGACAGAGAATGGGTATGCCAGGCTTCCAGCCACCGTAAACAAACTCCAGATGTATGTGCCACTTTATGTATCTGGCTTTATGTGGGTTCTGGAGAACCAAACATGGGTCATTAGGCTTTGCAGGCAAGTGCCTTAACCACTGAACCATCTATCTCTCCAGCCCCTGAATGTTGATTTTTATAACTGTCCCAGGATAAAACACAAATGTGGACATCTACTATTAAGAATATTCTGGGAAGCTGGGCGTGGTGGCACACGCCTTTAATCCCAGCCCTCGGGAGGCAGAGGTAGGAGGATCTCCGAGAGTTCGAGGCCACCCTGAGACTACATAGTGAATTCCAGGTCAGCATGAGCCAGAGTGAGACCCTACCTCGAAAAACCAAAAAAAAGAAAATTCTGGGGCTGGAGAGATGGTTTAGTGGTTAAGACACTTGCCTGCAAAGCCAAAGGACCCAGGTTCAATTCCCCAGGACCCACATAAGCCAGATTGCACAAGGGGCCGCACGCATCTGGAGTTCGTTTGCAGTGGCTGGAGGCCCTGGCGCGCCCATTCTCTCTCTCTCTCTCCCTATTTCTCTCTAATAAATAAATAAATAAATAATAAAATATTAAAAAGAATATTCTGGCCAGGCATGGTGGCACACGCCTTTAATCCCAGCACTTGGTATACAGAGGTAGGAGAATTGCTGTGAGTTCAAGGACACCCTGAGACTACGTAGTAAATTTCAGGTCAGCCTGGGCTAGAGTGAGACCCTACCTCAAAAAATAAAAAACAAAAACAAACAAACAAAAATCTCAGCCAGATGCAGTAGTCTTTAGTCCCAGTACTTGGGAGACAGAGGTAGGAGGGTCACCATGAGTTTGAGGCTACTCTGAGACCGCATAATAAATTCCAAGTCAGCCTGGACTAGAGCAAGATCCTACTTTGAAAAACTAAAAACAATAATAATAATAAATAATTAAAATAAATAAATAAATTATTCTCAATGATACATGATAATTAGTTCAATTTATTTTTGGAACAATTTGAATACATGGACTATCTAGTCAGCCAACTATGTTTAGATGGGGGTAATAAGACAATGTAACTGGTGCTAGAGAGATGGCTTGGTGGTTAAGGTGCTTGTCTGTGAAGCCTAAGGAACCAGGTTCAATTCCCCAGTACCCACATAAAGCCAGATGCACAAGGTGGCACATGCATCTGGGATTCCTTTGCAGTGGCATAGAGGTCCTGGCACTCCCATTCTCCCATTCTCTCTCTCTGCCTCTTTGTCTCTCTCAAATAAATTACATATAATATATATATATATATCTTTTGGCTAGGGTCTCACTCTAGCTCAGGCTGACCTGGAATTCACTATGTAGTCTCAGAATGACCTTGAACTCACAGCAATCCTCCTACCTTTGCCTCTCAAGTGCTGGGATTAAAGGCGTGCCTGGAAAAATATTTTTATATACATATATATATATACATAATTTTTTATATATATACATAATTTTATTTTTATTAAATATTTTATTTTTTAACATTTTTTTTAAAAGACAATGTGACTAGAGAAAAATCAGAAGCTCATCAGCATGGAGGTGTGCAGAAAAATTTTTTATTTTTATTTTTTATTTTTTATTTTTTTTAATTTTTATTAACATTTTCCATGATTATAAAATATATCCCATGGCAATTCCCTCCCTCCCCACCCCCACACTTTCCCATTTGAAATTCCATTCTCCATCATATTACCTCCCCAGTACAATCATTGTAATTACATATATACAATATCAACCTATTAAGTATCCTCCTCCCTTCCTTTCTCTACCCTTTATGTCTCCTTTTTAACTTACTGGCCTCTGCTACTAAGTATTTTCATTCTCACGCAGAAGCCCAGTCATCTGTAGCTAGGATCCACATATGAGAGAGAATATGTGGCGCTTGGCTTTCTGGGTCTGGGTTAGCTCACTTAGTATAATACTTTCCAGATCCATCCATTTTTCTGCAAATTTCATAACTTCATTTTTCTTTACCGCTGAGTAGAACTCCATTGTATAAATGTGCCACATCTTCATTATCCACTCATCTGTTGAGGGACATCTAGGTTGGTTCCATTTCCCAGCTATTATAAATTGAGCAGCAATAAACATGGTTGAGCACGTACTTCTAAGGAAATGAGATGAGTCCTTTGGATATATGCCTAGGAGTGCTATAGCTGGGTCATATGGTAGATCAATCTTTAGCTGTTTTAGGAACCTCCACACTGATTTCCACAATGGCTGGACCAGATTGCATTCCCACCAGCAGTGCAGAAGGGTTCCTTTTTTTCCACATCCCCGCCAACATTTATGATCATTTGTTTTCATGATGGTGGCCAATCTGACAGGAGTGAGATGGAATCTCAATGTAGTTTTAATCGTGCAGAAAAACTTGATGAAACATAGACATTACTGTAGCACCTGGAAAAGACAGATAGATCAGGTGATATATAGGCAGATAGATTATAGTTGATCAGTAGATATATAGATGATAGACAAATATAGATATGATAGAGGGCTGGAGAGACAGCTTAGCAGTTAAGGTGCTTGCCAGCGAAGCCTAAGGACCCAAGTGATTCCCCAGAACCCACATAAGGCAGGTGCACAAGGTGGCACATACATCTGGAGTTCATTTGCAGTGGCTAGAGGCCCTGGTACACTCATTCATTCTCTCTCTCTCTCTCTCTCTCTCTCTCTCTCTCTCTCCCTCCCTCTCATAAATAAATATATATGTAAATAAAAGATATGATACAGATATAAATGGATACAGATAAATTGGATTGGGTACATGTGGTATCTGGATTGGGAAATAGGTAATTCTCTGTCATACACACACGCACAAACACACACATGCCCTGATAAGGGAATAAGAGTTAAACATCGAGGTCTTGTACCCTTCTAGCTTCTAGTCTAAATCACACAGCTTATTGGTAAGCTGGAGCTGGGCATATGTAACAACCCCTGGGCTAGGCACTGCACACAGACTTTAATGTTCACAAGGAGCAAAGAGCACAGGAGGGAGGAGGCGCCAAGAGCATCAGTGCAAAGTGCCCACTGGGAATGCAACACTAACACTGAGCGAGCTTTGGCTTGGCCATACTGTCCTCAGCGCTAGATCTACATGATCTCCCATAAACTGCCGCACAATTTCTCAGAATATTTGTGCGTGCCTGCGTGTGTGTGTGTGTGTGTGTGTGTGTGTGTGTGTGTGTGTGACAGTCTTAAGTATCCCAGGCTGTTTGGAGTAGCCTTTCTGGGAGTTCTGGTTTTTACAGTCGGCTCTGTCCAACTTAAAGCCATCTAGCATTTCTCTTGCCCGCTGTTCATGAGCGTGCACATCGTGCACGTAATCGCAGCAACCACGGGCAGGCAAGCTCCACAGTGGGCTCAGAGAACCACCGCGAAGAGGCGGCGCTGAGGGGGCCTGGAGGATGAGTCGCAGGGCTACAGGAAGCCCAGCAGACAGGACGTTGTTAGAGGGAAAGACGCGCTCATGCAGCACTTGACAGAGACAGAGAGCGAGCAAACGTGAAACAGTACGACTTCAACCCGGGCAGAACACTACTGGGCTCCATGAGAAATCAGAGCGCGGCAGGCGTGGCGGGGCGCGTGCCCGCAATCCCGGCCCTTGGGACAATGAGCCAGGGGGCAGAGCTGGAGGCCAGCCTGGGCCACTTCGTGAGACCCTGTCTCAAACACACACAGATAATACATCAGAGCTTGCCCATACCACCCTCGTGCATATAAAACAACTTTACACTCTCCTTAATTGTTCTTTAAGTATTTCCATGTGCATGTCATTGTCAATTTGAGCCAACTGTAAACTCACTTCTTCGAAACAGTGAACTGAGTCACCATCATTTATACAATGCATAACCCACACAGGGGTTTCTGCCCATTTTGATTATGAGTTGGTATTGTATATGGAGATTAAAAGGTGTTGAGTTTTTTGTTTGTTTGTTTGTATTTTAGAAAAGCAATACCCCCTTGTGCCTCAGCCTCCCAAGTGCTGGGACACAGGGTGAACGGCTAGCTGTGCCTGGTGATTAAAAGATTTTGCTGGATTGTTTTTTTTTTTTTTTTTTTTTTTTTTTTTTGGTGTTTCTCGAGGTAAAGTCTCACTCTAGCTCAGGCTGACCTGGAATTCCCTATGTGGTCTCAGGGTGGCCTCAAACTCATGGCAGTCCTCCTACTTCTGTCTCCCCAGTGCTGGGATTAAAGGTGTGCACCGCCACGCCAGGCCTGTATGTTTGTTTGTTTGTTTTTAAAAATTATTTAAGAGCTACAGATGGAGAGAGAAAGAGGGAGAGGGAGAGAATGGGCGCGCCAGGGCTTCCAGCCACTGCAAATGAACTCCAGACGCCAGCGCCCCATTGTGCATCTGGCTAACGTGGGTCCTGGGGAATCGAGCCTCGAACCGGGGTTCTTAGGCTTCACAAGCAAGCGCTTAACCGCTAAGCCATCTCTCCAGCTCCTGTATGCTCTTTTATATTTTGCAGAACTAGGGATTAATTCAGAGCCTTATACAAGCTAGACAAGTTTTCTGAACTACATTCTCAGCCCCTATTTATTAATTTATTTTAAACATTTTTTTTTAATTGGAGGTTTCAAAATTTATTTAAGTACAAAGAACTAGCATGATCTTTCACTGGATGGACTTGGACTATTCCATTCTAGAAAGGCTGCTTAGTCCAACGTTATGAAGCCGACGTCCTGTGAGCACTGGCGGAAACACTGCCCGCACATGTTCAGCCCGAGCTTCCCGATCAGACCGTGGCAGTTCCAGCAGACGCGGCAAGAGCGGGAACCCTGGCCGGATTTTCGCGGGTGACTCGTAGAGCTGCTGGTGACCCATCTTGCCTTTAGAAGTCCAACGAGGGAAAAGGCTATTTTAAACATTTTAAAAAATACTTCATTTTTCTTTATTTATTTGAGAGAGAGAAATAGGCAGGAAGAGAGAAAGAGAGAGAAGGGGCACATCAGGGCCTCCAGCCACTGCAAATGAACTCCAGATGTGTGCACCCTTGTGCATCTGGCTTACGTGGGTCCTGGGGAATTAAACCTGGGTCCTTTGACTTTGCAGGCAAGCGCCTTAACCACTAAGCCATTTCTCCAGCCCTATTTATTTATTTATTTGAGGTAGGGCCTCATTCAAGTCCAGGCTGACCTGGAATTCACTGTTGTCTCAGGACAGCCTCGAACTCATGGCTATACTCCTACCTCTGCCTTCCAAGTGCTGGGATTAAATGTGTGTTCCACCATACCCGGCTGCTTTTATTTATCATTTATTATTTTTTCCTTTTCTTTCTTTTTTCTTCCTTTATTTTAGTTCCCCTCCCCACCACCACCAAGATAGGGTCTTACTCTAGCTCAGGCTGACCTGTAATTCACTCTGTAGTCCAGCTGACCTTGAACTCACAAGGATCTTCCTACCTCTGCTTCCTGAGTGCTGGTATTAAAGGCATGCAACACCATGCCCAGATTTTTATTTAGTTTTTGAGGCAAAATCTCATTCTACAGCTCAGGCTGGCCTCAAACTCACAGCAGATCCTTCAATTTCAGCCCCCCAGAGCTGAGATTACAGACATGAAATATGAGATACCATACGGTTCTTTTATAGCTTCTTGAAATAGGGTCTCAGGGTCTCATGTAGCACAGGCTGGCTTTGAACTCTATGTAGCTGATGATGACCTTGAACTCCTGATCTTTCTGTCTCTACCTTCAAGTATGTGTGTGTGTATACATATATGTATGTATGTATGTATGTATACATGGGGGGGGGGACTTACTATGTAGCCTGGAACTTGTTATGTAGGTTAGAAAGGTCTAGAAGGTGTGACCCTCCCACCTCAGCCTCCTAAGTGGTTGGGACAATAGGCCTACACCATCAGGCCTGGCTTGCACCGTAACATCTACAGCTATGCAAACCAGTCCTCTGAAAAAGACAATTTGAGAAATCGAATCTTGTATAAAATGAGCATCAATCAATTACCATTTAAGAAATATATTGTTGGTTTTTTTTTTTTTCCATTTATGTGAGAGAGAGAAAGAAGCAGAGAAAGAGGGAGAGAGAATGGGCATACCAGGGCTTCCAGCTGCTGCAAAGGAACTCCAGATGCATGCACCACCTTGTTCATTTGGGTTACATGGGTCCTAGAGAATCAAAACTGGGTCCCTTGACTTGGCTGACAGGCACCTTAATGGCTAAGCCATGTCTCTAGACCTCAATTACTATTTGAGACATCTCTTTAAACCAGAATCTAGTTCTCACTACTGCCAATAAGGTAACCCTGGCTGGCCTGGAACTCATTAAGTAGACCAAGCTGGCTCCACATTTGTGACAGTCCTCTTGCCTGCTTTTCAAGTGTTGGGATTACAGGTGTAAACACCATGTCCCACACGAAGTATAAGGTCTTTACTGATTTTTTAGGTTATTCTTCTCTTTTAAGCTTTATAACTTTGATCCATTTCTATTGCTGCCCACGACATGGAAAGATTTTTAAATTTTTTTTTTGTCATTTTTATTTATTTATTTGAGAGTGACATACAGAGAGAGAAAGAGGCAGATAGAGAGATAGAGAATGGGCATGCCAGGGCTTCCAGCCAATGCAAATGAACTCCAGATGTGTGCACCCCCTTGTACATCTGGCTAACATGGGTCCTGGGGAATCGATCCTCAAACCGGGGTCCTTAAGCTTCACAGGCAAGCACTTAACTGCTAAGCCATCTCTCCAGTCCCATGGAAAGATTTTGATTTTTTGTTTTCAGAGGAAAACAGTCCACGTGGGCTTGGTGGTGTGTGTCTGTAATCCCAGCGCTCAGGAGACGGATACAGGAGGGTTACAAATTCATTCTGTAGCCTGCCTAGGATATACATAATGAGATCTTACTTCAAAAAAGGCCAAAAAAGTTATGGAGGGGCTTGACAGATGGCTCAGTGGCCAAAGGCACTTGCTTGGAAAGCCTTACAGTCCAGAATCAAATCCCCAGTAAACACATAGAGCCAGATGCACAAAGTGGTACATGGGTCTGGAGTTCAAGAGGCCCTAGCACCCCGTTTCCCCTCTCTCTCCCTCTCTCTGCTTGCAACTAAATAAATAAAAATTAAAATAAGTTATTGAGGTTGTCAATAAAATTTTTTAAAAAAGGACAAAAAAGACCAAAAAAGGGAAAGCAACCCAATGCCTTTACTCACCCTCTAAACAAGCATATTTCTTGCCCACACTGCGGAGATTCAGTCCAGCAAGGGTTAACGCTACTCCCCATCTCTGCTGGGGAGCAGGCTGGATGGGGCTCCTCTTAAGATGGGCCCAGATGCCCGCCATGCTTTGTTGGTTATAATCTTCCACACCCAGAAGGCTCTGACTAGGTTTGACATAATCAGCTCACAGCCTCAACCTGCACCCTTTCATAAACAGGCCATTTTCACATCTTTTTCATGGAATCGGACAAGCGGAAAAATAATTAATGTTACCTCAGCCCAACAATGACCCTGGCTCTGATTCAAAAGAAGGCATGTTGCATAAACTGCCCTTTAATTGAGGTTTGGGGGCAGACCCCACATGCTCCTGTATCGGTTCTGCCTCCCTGGCCAAGGATGATTAAGGCTTTCCTGAGACTGAGGACCCAGGCTCACTGACTACTACCCAGTTTCAGGTTCAAAGAACTTCCGTGAAAGAATTCTGGTCTTGTATTTGGCAAGTGCAGACCTGTTGTTCCTGTTGGAGAATCCCCAAATATACTGTTGGTTGTTCCCATTTAACTGATAAAAAGTGACTTCCTTTTTGTGGAAGACACAAAATTGAGACTCCCCCTGCCCCGCACACAAAACTATATTTCAATACATTCTTTTTCTTTCTGCTGGGGGGAAAAAAAAACCATTTGTGTGTGTGTGTGTGTGTGTGTGTGTGTGTGTGTGTGTGTGTGTGTGTTGCTAAAGATTGAACCCTATCATGTAAGAGCTCCCACACTGAGCTATATCCCAGCCTTCTTGCCAGGCAGTGAGTGCTCTGTCATGAACTACATTCCAGCCTTCTTTTTTACTTTGTAAAATATTTTATATTTATTTACTTATTTGACGAGAGAGAGAGGGAGGGAGAGAATGGACATGCCAAGGCCTCCAGCCACTGCACACGAACTCCAGACAAGTGCGCCCCCTTGTGCATCTGGCTAACTTGGGTCCTGGAGAATTGAACCTAGGTCCTTTGGCTGTGTAGGCAAATGCCTTAACCGCTAAGCCATCCCTCCAGCCCCTTCTTTTTACTTTTTAGTTTGTGGTAGGGTCTCACTTAGTTGGCCAGGGTGGCTTTGAACTCACTCTAGTCCAGGCAGACCTTGAATTTGTTATCCTCTTGCTTCAGCCTCATGAGTAGCTGAGTTATAGATTGCACCATCAGGCCCAGCTCATATCTTCTTTCAATTATAGTAGTCTCTATGATCATACACTGCTGTTGTGAACCTAGAATGGTGCAGCCACTTTGAAAAATCTAGAAATTTCTCAAATGGTTAAAGAGTAACCATCTGACTGAGCAATTCTATTTCTAAGCATTATATCCAAGCTCCCATTGTTCATAATAAAAAAATGGAAATAGCAAAATAATTCCAAAGTTTACCAATGGATGGATCATAAATAAATTGTGGCATGTCTATACAGTGGGATATTATGTGGTCACAAAAAGGAATAGAAGCTGGGCATGGAGGAGTACACCTCTAATCGCAGCACTCCAGACCCAGGTGGAGACAAGCAGGATCAGATTTCAAGGTCACTATTAGCCACATAAGATCCTGTCTCGGGGGAGGGGGGGGAATTACCATGGGATACTTTTATAATCATGGAAAATGTTAATAAAAATTGAGAAAAAAATAAAAATAAATTTTAAAAACAATCCTGTCTCAAAAACACACACAGAGCCAGATGTGGTGGCTCAATCCTGTAACCCCACCACTGGGAAGTAGGAGGATCACCATAGGCTATCCTGGGCTACAGAGTGAGTTCCAGGTCAGCCTGAGCTAGAGACCCTACCTTATAAACCCAAAGCACACACTCACACCAAACACCCCCTGACCCCCAAAAAAATAAAGAAAAGGAAGGAAGATAAACCAGGCATAGTGGTACATGCCTTTAATCCCAGCAGAGGTAGGAGGATTGCTGTGAGTTTGAGGCCACTCAGAGACTACAGAGTGAATTCCAGGTCAACCTGGGCTAGAGTAAGACCCTACCTTGAAGAACAACAACAAAAAAAAAAGAGGAAAAAAAAGGAAGGAAGGAAGAAAAAAGTCCATTTAGGGTCTAAAGAGATGGCTTAGCAGTTAAAAGCACTTACTTGCAAAGTCTAATGGCCTAGGGTACTTTCCCCAGTATCCACCTAAACCAAATGCACAAAGTAGCACATGCAGCTGGAGTACATTTATAACAGCAAGAGGTGTGAAATGTCCATCCCTCCACTCTCCTGCTTGCAATAAATAAACAATTTTTTAAAAAAAGAAAGTCTAAAGTCAGATGTGGTGGCTCATACCTTTAATCCGTTGGGATTAAGTGTTGACTTTGGAGGCAAAGGCAGAAGGATCACCATGAGTTCAAGGATACCCTGAGACTACATAGTGCGTTCCAAGTCAGCCTGGCTAGAGTGAGACCCTACCTAGAAAAACCAAAAAGAAAAAAAGGCCAAGGTCTAGAGGCTAGAGAGATGGCTCAGCAGTTTAGGCCCTTGTCTGCATAGCCTAACAACCTGAATTCAGTTCCTCAGTACCCACATAAAGCCAGATGCACAAAGTGGCACATACGTCTGGAGTTCATTTATAGCAACTGGAGGCTCTTGTGCACCTATTCTCTGTCTTTCTCTGCTTGCAAATAAATAAGTAAAATATTAACAACAACAACAACAAATGGCATGTGAGAAGAGCCACTGCCAGTCCTCAGGAACAATTCTGTCGGGCTTTTTACCTGGCTCTCAGCATTGCCAACCTCGTGATGGAGTGGGCCTGGTGATGTGATCATGCAAGAGACCCAGCTCCATTGAGCATGTTCCTTCCCTCTTGTCTTTCCCTGGTCCTCTGAAAAGTGGACTGGCCACTATGTGTGGTAGCCCATGCCTGTAATCCCAGCACTGGGGTGGCTAAGGCAGAGAATCACCTTGAGTTTGAGACCATCTCAAGAAGATTAAAATATATATATATTTACTTACTCATTTCCAAGCAGAGAGGGAGAATGGACACACCAGGATCTCTTGGCACTGCAAATTAATTCCAGATACATGTGCCACTTTGTGCATCTGACTTTACATGGGTACTGGGGATTTGAACCCAGGCAGTCAGGCTTTATGAGTAAGTACCTTTAACTATTGAGCAATCTCTCCAGCCTCCAAAAGATTTGTTTTTTTGAAGTAGGGTCTCACTCTAACCTAGGGTGACCTAGAATTTGCTGTCATCTCAGGGTGGCCTCAAACTCAGGTCCTACCTATACTAGGACTAAAGGTGTGTGCCACCACACCTGGCTACAAGTGTTATTTTTTTTTTAATATTTCAGTAATTGCATATGAGATATCTTGGGAAGGAGACCAAACTCCAAATGTGAAATTCACTCATGCTTCATAGACAACTGATACACATACTGGAGGTAATTTTATGTCATATTTTTAGTGTGTCCGTGTTTTGACTGTGATTTCACATGAAGAGCAATGTGGAATTTACACATTGAACCTTTATGCTAACACTCAAAAAGTATTTTTTTAATTTATCAAACCTTTACTAATCTTTTCTTATTGACAGCTTCCATAATTACAGACAATAAACCATGGTAATTCCCTCCCCCCCCCCTTTATCTTTGCAACTCTACTCTCCATTACATGCCCACCCCCAAGTCTCTCTTTTCTTGTGATGTCATCATCTTTTCCTCCTATTATGATGGTCTTGTGTCGATAGTAGCAGACTGTGGAAGGTCGTGGATATCCAGCCACTTTGTGTCTGGGAGACTACGTTGTTAGCAGTCCCAGCCTTCCATTGGCTCTTACATTCTACCTTCCACCTCTTCCACAGTGGGCCCTGAGCCTTGGAAGGTGTTATAGAGATGCTGTAGGGCTGAGCACTCCTCTGTCACTTCTTCTCAGAATCATGGTGCCTTCTGAGTGCCTCAGAGGTCAATGGTATCTGAAAAGAGAAGGTTCTCCAACTAAAAGTGAGAGTAGCATTAATATGCAGGTATGATACTGCTTACAGGGCAGTTTGGTGAGCATAGTATATGCATTTAGCCATATACCAGTAGACATTATACCCCTAGGGCTCATGACTACCCCCAATCATAGGTTTTCTGTACCAGGTATATATTCCCTCCCATTGAGAGGCCTCCAGTCCAATTAGAGAGCAGTTAGTTTCCCCCATAACAGACATGCCACTATTGTACCCATTGGCACATTTGTCCTGGCTGCCCAAATTTAAGGCTTGCAGTGTTATCTCCACAGGTGATTTCTCTCTCCCATTGAACTGCATGCAGCATAGCTTTTTCTAGCTTTCTGTAGGCTGGTCTACATGGAGGAGGTTTTTAGCTCAGCTCCAGCAGAATTTCTCAGTGATCTTGCAGCCCAAGTATGTGAAGTCTTCAGCAATAGGGTCTTACTATCTATTCCTGGTAGGATATCAAGAGCCTCAGCAATGGCCTGTAAAGTTTTGGGGGCATCAGTGACCTCGTTGGCCAACAACTCCTTGGAAGATATCCCATCCCTGGCACTAAAAATTTGCTAGTAATAATCTTTGGCTTCTGGTGTACCATTGTCTTAAAAAGTAGGTTTCCATATGACTTATTTATATCCTCTTAGATTTTTGATTAGCCCTCCCTCCACCTTTCCTTTATTCCCTCTCTTCCCCTGACCTCACTTAGGCCTTTCTACTCTCCATTAATCTGTTCTTCTACTTACATATCTACAATAGCATCCTCTTGAGTCCCCCTCCCTCCTTTTATATTCCCTTTATATCTACTTTCTAGCTTGCTGGCCTCTGCTACTGAGTTTTATTCCAACTCACATAGGAGTCTAATCATTTGTAGCTAGAATCCACATATGAGGGAGAACATGTGACGTTTGGCTTTCTGGGCCTGGGTTTCCTCACTAAGTATAGTTCTTTCCAGATCCATCCATTTTCCTACAAATTTCATTTTTTTTTTACTGTTGAGTAGAACTCCATTGTGTAAATTTGCCACATCCTCATTATTCACTCATCAGTTGACATCTAAGCTGATTCTATTTCCTAGCTATTGGGAATAGAGAAACAATAAACATGGTTGAGCAAGTATCTTGAAGATAGTGAGATGAGTCCTTAGGCTATATGTCTAGGAGTGATACAGCTGGGTCATATGTTAAATCTATTTTTAGCTGTTTCAGAAACCTCCACACATTTCCACAATGGCTGAACTAGATTACATTCCCACCAACAGTGTAGAAGGGTTCCTCTTTTTCTACATCCTTGCCAGCACTTATGGTCATTTGTTTTTATGATAGTAGCCATTTTGACAGGAATGTGATGGAATCTCAACACAGTTTTTATTTGCATTTTGATGGCTATAAAAATGTTTTGTATGTTTCTTTTTTTTTGTTGTTGTTCTTTATTTCTTTTTCTTTGACACAGGGTCTCACTCAAGAACAGTCTGACTTAGAACTCATGGATAGCCTGGAATTCATGGTGACCCTCCTACCTCAGCCTCCCAAATGACATTCATATGTAAATAAGTAAATTACTTGAATTTTTTTAAAGAAGAGAATTCTCTAAACTAGAGGGATGGAGCCCGGAGTCCTGCCACACGCCTTTAATCCCAGCACTTGGAAGGCAGAGGTAGGAGGATTCCCAGGACTTCGAGGCCAGCCTGAGACTATACAGTGAATTCCAGTTCAGCCTCAGCCACAGTGAGACCCTACCTTGAGGAAACAAAAGAAAAAATAAAAAAGAAAGAAAGAAATCAAAACCTTTGAATGGTCTAGTGTGGTGGTGCCTGCCTTTAATCCCAGTACTTGGGAGACAGGGGTAAGAGGATCGAACCATGAGTTCAAGGCCACCCTGAGGCTACATAGTAAATTCCAGGTCTGCCTGGACAAAGGTGAGACCCTACCTTGAAAAAAAAAAAAAAAAGTAAGGAAAAGAAATCAAATCACTTGAGAAGACACCAGAGTGTCTAGGTGACATGTACCTAGAAAGATATTTGGCATCCTTAGTCTTTATGATAAACTATTACTTGTCCATGTATTGAATGGTTAAAAGAAAAATTTCTTAAGCTGAGGATAGAGGCAATTCAGTGATGAGTGCTTGCCTATCATGTATGAAGCCATGGGTTCCATTATCAGCCCTGGGAAACAAAATTAAGAAAAAATAGTCTCTGCAACAGGGCTTGGTGGCATAATCCTTTAATCATTGTGAGTCTGAGGCCAGCTTGGGGCTACAGAGTAAGTTCCAAGTCGGCCTGCGCTAAAGTGGAACCTTACCTAGAAAAACCAAAACCAAAATGTCTTTGGTTCTCTGAGACAAGGTCTTGTTATATAGCCCAGGCTGGCCCCAAACTCAGGGTCCTCTTGCCTTAGCCTCCTCTGTGCGGGGATTACAGGTGTGCATCAGGCTGCCTGGGCAGTTACTGGTCTGAGGAGCAGTTACGACGTCAACCAGCTGACCGGATCTAGCAGAGCTGAGGGACTACGGACTATCAGCGCTGGTGGCACATGCGTCTCCGATACATCCTGCTCCCTCCCCTCAGCTGGGATCCTCGGGTCAGGGATCGGGAGTGGAAGCATGGTCCATGTGGACACACAGCGCACTCACCTCCACAGCTTTGGGCCCTGGTGGCCTAGAGTGTCGGGAGGTGGGCAGGTGCCTCCTCGGGGTCCGGGCAGCTCCATGCACGTGCAGTTGAGACAAGCACACTGGCGCTCACTCCACGGGAAGAGTCACGACACCACGACTGGCCCCAATGCAAAGGGAAAAATCAAAACGACATGAAGGGGCTGGAGAGGTGGCTTAGCAGTTAAGGTGCTTGCCTGCAAAGCCTAAAGACCCAGGTTCAACTCCCTAATGCCCACATAAGCTAGATGCACAAGGTGGCACATGCATCTGGAGTCTGCAGTGGCTAGAGGCCCTGATGCACCCATTCTCTCTATCTGCCTCTCAAACAAATAGATCAAATATTTATTTAAAAAACCCAAACAAAACAAAACGCTATACAAGGGGGCTGGGGAGATGGTTCAGCAGTTAAACGTACTTGTTTGCAAAATCTGGATACCTAGGTTCAATTCCTCAGTACCCATGTAAAACCAGATGCACAAAGTGGCACACACACCTAGAGTTTGTTTGCAATAGCTGGAGGCCCTGGCATGCCCATTCTCTTTCTCTTTCTTTCCTTGCAAATAAATAAAATACTTTTTAAACTTTTAATTGTTTATTTGAGAAAGAGAGAGAGAGAGCACACCAGGACCTCTAGCCACTGCAAACTCCAGATTCATGTGTCATCTTGTGCATTTGGCTTTACCTGGGTACTGGGAAATCAAACCTAGGTTTTTTTTTGGCTTTGCTGGCAAGTACCTTAACCACTAAGCCATCTCTTCAGCTCAAATAAAATATTAAATTTTTTTTTTGTTTTGTTTTTCGAGGTAGGGTCTCACTCTAGCCCAGGCTAACCTGAAATTCACTATGGAGTCTCAGGGTGGCCTTGAACTCATGGCAATCCTCCTACCTCTGCCTCCCGAGTGCTGGGATTAAAGGCGTGCACCACCACACCTGGTTTATAAATTTTTTAAAAACTAAAACTACACAATGGAGGTGAGAAGAAATTAGGTGTAGGAGTTTAAAGTGCCTCTTGAGGTCTCGCACAGCAGAATAAAGATGGAGCATGGTGGTGGCATACACCTATAATCCTAAAACTGGGGAGTTGAAGCCAGGAGGACCAGTAGTGCAAGATCATTCTACATGGCAAGTTCGAGGCCAGCCTGTGCCACAGGAGCTCCTACCTCAAAAAAGGGAAGATGGGGTTTGAGATGATGGTTCAGCAGTTAAGATCATTTCCTGTGTAAGCACAAAGGCAGGAGACAAAGTTGAAGGTTGATCACCAGGACCCACATAACCAGCTGGGCATGGCCATGTGTGTCTGTAACCCCAGTCCTACAGAAGAGCAGATACCCCATGGAAAGAGAAAACACACACACAAACAGCAAGCAAGGATCAATTAGAGATTTGGGTCAAATAAGAATGGGAGGAATAGGGACTGGAGAGATGGCTTAGCAATTAAGCGCTTGCCTGTGAAGCCTAAGGACCCTGGTTCAAGGCTTCATTCCCCAGGACCCACATAAGCCAGATGCACAAGGCGGCACATGTGTATGGAGTTTGTCTGCAGTGGCTGTAGGCCCTGGTGCACCCATTCTCTCTCTCTCTCTCTCTCTCTCTCTCTCTGCCTCTTTCTCTCCCTGTCTGTCACTCTCAAATAAATAAATAAAAATAAACAAAGAAAAAAAAAAAGAATGGGAACAATAGGGGAAGATCAACAAGTGGAAAGGGTCACTCAACCACTGCAAACAGGTCCATGGGGTTCCACGTGGGCATAAGCACATACACATCACACACACACACACACACACACACACACACGTGAGAGTTTCTACTAGTAGTCCATTCATTTGTACTGATATTCTTCTTTTGCTTATCTGAGGCTCATACCAAAGATATGAAATCTTTCAAAGCCCTCCCTACCTGGAAAACTTGCTTATCTCCAGAGAAACTGACTTCTGCCCAGAGGTCCAGAGATCTCTGCTACAGATGTGCAGACAGAGATGCAAGAACGCTGATGTCATGATACCATATCCTATCAAGGCCTTAAAAATGACAGCACATTCCTGGAGGCAAGAGGATATTTCTGGCATCTGTAGATTGGCCACAAGTTCAGTCTTGGCACTGAGGAGAGAACTCAGTGGCTCAAGTCACTGGCTTTCAAAATCTGATGGCCAGGGTTCAATTCCCAGAACCCACATAAACCCAGATACACAAAGTGGCACATGGGTTTGGAGTTTGTTTTGCATCAGCAAGAGGTCCGGGCATGCCCATTCACCCATTCTCTCTCTTTCTCTCCTTGCAAATAAATAATAAAAAATATTAAGCCAAATGTGCTGGCATAAACCTTTAATCCCAGCATTTGAGAGGCAGAGGTAGAAGGATCACTGTGAGTTCAAGGCCTGTCTGGGACTACTGAGAAATTTCCAGGTCAGTCTTGGATAGAGTGAGACCCTACCTGGACAAAACAAATAATAATTAAAAATAATGGGGGCTGGAGAGATGACAGCAGTTAAGGTATTTGTCTGCAAAGCCCAAGGACCCAGGTTCGATTCTCTAGGACCCACATAAGCCAGATGCAAAGGTGATGCAAGTGTCTGGAGTTTGCAGTGGCTAGAGGCCCTGGTGCTCCCATTCTCCCTCTCTCTATACCTCCTCTCTCTTTTCCAAATAAATAAATAAAGATAAAATATTTTTTTAAAACCCATGGGGAGGATGAGGGCTGTCTAACTCACCAAGGGCCCTTCTAGGCCCTGCTGTATAAGGACTGAGACCAAACACACACATGCTCAGAAAACCAAGTGTCAGGACTCCTCTTCTTCTTCCTCCTTTTTAAAAATTATTGTTATTTGTTTATTTTTTAGAGACAGAGAGAGGGAGAGAGAATGGGGGCCTGCTCCAGGGCCTCCAGCCACTGCAAATGAACTCCAGACGCATGTGCTACCATGTGCATATGGCTTGTGTGGGACCTGGAGAACTGAACCTGTGTTCTTAGGTTTTGCAGGCATGTACCTTAACCACTAAGCCATCTCTCCAGCCTGCCTTTTCTTCTTTTTATTTTACTGTTATAATAATTATCAAAGACAGGCATGGTGGCCCATGCCTTTAATCCCAGCTCTCAAGAGGCTGAGGTAGGAGGCTCACAATGAGTCCAAGGTCACCCTGAGACTTCAGAGTGAATTCCAGGTCAGCCTGGGCTCCAGTGAGACACTACCTTGAAAAGAAATATACATATATATATATATATATATATATATATATATATATATCAACATTCTTGTAATAGAAATAAAGTTTGTAGCTGCAACTCTTCCAAAAAAAATATTTAAAAAGAAAACAAAAAAAATTGGGTCTTTTTATCAAGAGATATCTGAAATCCCAAAATCACTGAGCTTGGTGTATCCTTTTCTTCTCTCTCTCTCACTCTTTCTTTCTGTTTTAATATATTTATTTTTTTATTTACTTGAGAGAGAGAGAAAGAAAGAAAATGGCATGCCAGGGCTTCCAGCCACTGCAAACAAACTCCAGATGCGTGTGTCACCTAGTGACTGAAGTAGGTCCTAGGGGATTGAACCAAGGTCCTTTGGATTTGCAGGCAAGCGCCTTAACTGCTAAGCCATCTCTCTAGCCCTCTTGTTTTGTTTTTCAAGTCAGAGTCTCATTCTATAGCCCAAGCTGGTGTTAAACTCATGGCACTCCTCCTGCCTCAGCCTCTGGAGTACTGTGATTACAAGTGTGAGGCACCACGCCTAGCATTTGTCCAAGTCTTTCCTCCATTAGTTATATGAGTTTGTGATTTTTTCATTAGCTACTCCTTTCTTGGCCACTGTTGACCTTTGAAAGAGGCCAGCCATGCTAGGACCCTCCACAGAACAGCTAACTGGATGAATGCTCACCCACCAGCACACTCCGCTGGGGCTCCTTTTATCGCCTTCCTCTGGAAGGCATCCACCCTTCAGTGGAGATTGATCATACTACTGACCTTCCCCGGGGCCTGGTGCTCTGTGCTCCTAGTTGACCAAGCTTGTTTATACTTCCTTCAACTCTATGTCCATGGAGTAGATGGTAAATTTATAAAGAGCAATAGACAATAGAGCACAATGGTTTGGTTTTCTTTCTTTCTTTCTTTCTTTCTTTCTTTCTTTCTTTCTTTCTTTCTTTCTTTCTTTCTCTCCTATTTATTTATTTATTTATTTATTTATTTATTTATTTATTTATTTTTTGAGGCAGAGTCTCAGCTTATACTGGCCTAGAACTCACTATCTAGCCCAGGTGGCCCTTTAAGTCATGTCCATCCTTTTACCTCAGCCTTCCGAGTACTGGTAGTTATTGGAATTCTAGGTGAGAGCCACCGCACTTCACTATAGGGCAATGATTTCTACAGCATTAACGCTAATCCTCATAGCACCTGGGTAGATGGGTTGAATTGTCTCCATGCTAAAGACAGGAAAACTGAGGATGTAGCTCAGTTGGCAAAGTGCCTGCCTAGCATATGCAAGGCCCTGAGTTAGATCCCCAATGAGGAAGGAAGGAAGAGAGGGAGGGAGCAAGCCAGTAATCCTAGTACTTGAGAGGCAGAGACAGGAGAATCGCCACAAATTGGAGGCCTGCCTAGTTTACACAGCTCCAGGTCTACCAAGGACACATGGCAAGACCCTGTCTCAAAAACAAAAACAACTTTAATCCCAGCACTTGGGAGGCAGAGGTAGGAGGATCACCGTGAGTTCGAGGCCACCCTGAGACTCCATAGTGAATTCCAGGTCAGCCTGGGCTAGAGTGAGACCCTACCTCAAAACAACAACAACAACAACAAAAAAAAAAAAAACCACAAATGAACAAACAAACAAACAACCAGCAAAGAGCAGGGCATGGTAGTACAGCCTCTTTAATCCTGGCGCTTGGGAGGCAGTGGTAGGAGGCTCACCATGAGTTCTGGAAGTACAGAGTGAGTGCCAGGTCAGCCTGGGCCAGGGTGAGATCCCACCTCAAAACAAACAGCAAAGAAAAGACAACTGAAACCAAGGGACTGCAACGTTTGAAGGCAGGTGAGACAGGATTGGAATTGAAAGCAGTCCTTTCCTAGTCTTAATCTGCAGAGTCCCGGTGAGGTTTTGTGATTTGCAACAACACCCCTCTCCACACACACATTTCACTATTCTGTACCCCCAGCTGGCACAATGGCTTTGTTCTAGACACTTTTGGAATGCATAAATTTAAGGTACTATTTCTTTTTAAAAATTATTTTATTTTTATTTATTTGTTTGAGAGAGTGGTGGGGAGAGAATGGGCACACCAGGGCCTCTAGCCACTACAAACAAACTCCAGACACATGTGCCACCACATATGTCTGGCTCATGTAGGTACTGGGGAATCAAAACTGGGTCCTTTCAAATGGGAAAGTGTGGGGGTGGGGAGGGAGGGAATTATCATGGGATATATTTTATAATCATGGAAAATGTTAATAAAAAAAAAAAAAAGAATTGGGAGCTAGCCGGACATGGTGGTGCACGCCTTTAATCCCAGTACTTGGGAGGCAAAGATAGGAGGGTTCCCATGAGTTTGAGGCCACCCTGAGACTACATAGTGAATTCCAGGTCACCCTAGACTGGAGTGAGACCCTACCTAGGAAAAAAAAAGAATTGGGAGCTGGCTGGCATGGTGGTGCATGCCTTTAATCCCAGCACTCGGGAGGCAGAGGTAGGAGGATCGCCATGAGTTCGAGGCCACCCTAAGACTATGTAGTGAATTCCAAGTCAGCCTGGGCTAGAGTGAGACCCTCCCTAGAAAAACAAAACAAAACAAACAAACAAACAAAAATCATGAACAAGAATTGAAAGCTGGAGAGATGGTTCATTGGTTAAGGCACTTGCCTAAAGAACCTAACAGCTGGGGGTGGGGGGGACTACCATGGGATATTTTTTTATAATCCTGGAAAATGCTAATAAAAAATTAAAAAAAAAACTGGGTCCTTAGGCTTCCGAGGCAAGTGCCTTAACTGCTGAGCCATCTCTCCAGCCCCTTAACTCACTATTTCTAAAATTCAGCTAATGATAAGCATTTTATTTGTGAGCCTAGAGTGATAGAAGGAGCCAATTTTTTCTTTTTAAGGTTAAAGGCAGCTTTACTAGGAAAAAAGGAAATGCTGATGCTAACTTGATATAACTTGATGCTATCTTGTAAAAGAAATGATTTGAAAATCCCTTACTTTTTTCTCTTCCCCCTCTCACCTCTTCTCTCTTTCTTTCTTTCTTTCTTTCTCTCTCTCTCTCTCTCTCTCTCTCCCTCTCTCTCTCTCTCTCTCTCTCTCTCTCTCTCTCTCTGTGTGTGTGTGTGTGTGTGTGTGTGTGTGTGTGTGTTCATGTCTGTGTGCATATGTACACAGTTCCTCTGTGTACGGAGATATGAGACTGACATCAGGTGTGTTCCTCTGAGATTCTCCGTCCACTTTATTTAGTGAGGCAGGGTCTCTCAACTGAACCTAGAGGCCATGTGATTTGGATAGTCTAGCTAGCTTGCCCGGGGCAATCTCCTGTCTCCACCTCCTGAGCCTGGGATCACGGCAGATACTGCACACCCACCCTACACACCCAGCCGGCGTTGATGTGGGTGCAGGGGATCGGAACTCAGGTCCTCACACTGGTGCTGGAAGCACTTTAGCCACTCAGGCAGTTCCCTACCCAATGCTCTTCTTCGTGCCCTCAGAGACCTGGACTCCATGTAAATGGTCTCCCTTGGACCTAGAAATGAGAAACAGCTATTTATGTATGCCTCAAGTGATGAGTCTTTTCTTTCCTAGGCACAGAAATTGTGATGATCCCCAGCCCCAAAGGTGAGCCGGAGTGGGTTTGCCTTTATAGCCTCTAGGACAAGGATGGGAAGTAAGACCTGTGACTGCCTTGCAGGGCTGGAAGAAGCTCTTATCAGTGAGATTGCTGGAAAGCTGGGTGAGGTGAAATATTGGGGAGGGTGGAGGTCCAGGAATCTCAACAATCCTTCTGGGGCAGGGAAGTAAGAGCAGAGAGCAGGTTTTGCACCCTGAGGCTTCATTGCTCCTTAACGTCTGTCTACAAGTGACCAAGGAATCGTCTTTAATGAGAATTGAAAAGAATTGAAATGAACTCCAGCCGCATGAGCCACTTTGTGCATCTGGTTTGATGTGGGTACTGGGGAATCAGACCCAGGCTGGCAGGCTTTGTAAGCAAGCACCTTTAACCAGGGAACTATCTCCCCAGCTCCCAGAACTGAAGCATTTGCATCCCGGCTCCCCCATTTTCCAAGCTCTGTGAGCTTGGACACAGTGCCTAACTTCTCTTTCCCATTTACAAAAGGAAGATAACTAGCAATCAGTTGAGGATGCTGTCAGAGGTTAAAATAGTGTTAAACATGTAGTGAGTATGCAAAAATACTATTTGATATTATAGTGATAGACAATATCAAATATGAAAATGCAGTCCTATAGAACTTGCTTTAACATAAAAGCATGAGTGGGGTATGATGGTGCACACCTTTAATGCCAGCACTCAGGAAGCAGAGGTATAAGGATTGCTGTGAGTTTAAGGCCAGCCTGAGACTAGAGTGAGTTCCAGATCAGCCTGGGCTAGAGTGAGACCCTGTCTCAAAACAAAACAAATTAAAAACATAAAAGAATGAGCTTCTATGGGCTGGAGACGTGGCTTAGCAGTTAAGGTGTTTGCCTGCAAAGCCAAATGACCCAGGTTCAATTCCCCAGGACCCATGAAAGTCAGATGCACATGGTGGCACATGTATCTGGAGTTCATTTGCAGTGGCTGGAGGCCCTGGTGCATCCACTCATTCTCTCTCTCCCTCTCTCTCTCCTTGCCTAGTTCTCTCTCTCTCAAATAAAGAAAAATTTGAAAATATTTTTAAAAATAAATGAGCTCCTAAAACAGGAAGGCATTTTTGTACTTGTGTCAAGTACTTTGCCAATAATGTTTTAAAACTTTACTGTGAAATAATTATAAACTTATAGAAAATTGCAACAGGGCATGGTGGTACATGTCTGTAATTCCAGAATTCAGGAAGCAAAAATCAGAGAAATTGTTGCCAGTTTGAAGCTAGCCTGGTCTACATAATAAATTTCAGGCCAGGCTGGACTACATAGTGAACTCTGTCTCAAAAAACAAAAAAAAACAAAACAACAACAACAACAAAACCACCAAAGGACAACTCTTTCTTGAGCAACCCATGCACTGGGCTATGAGTTTCTTTCCAAGAGCCTCTCTTTTCTTAATCCTCATGCTGAAAGTCTTTATTAAAGTATCTTCAGAGCTGGAGATGTGGCTTACTACTTAAAGGTGTCTGCTTGCAAAGCCTGCTTTGCCTGGGTTCAAGTCTCCAGCACTCACATAAAATCTGATGCAAAAAATTGGTACAAGGGGCTAGAGAGGTTTCTCAGTGGCTAAAGACCTTGCTTGCAAAGCCTGCTGACCTGAGTTCAATTCCCCAATACCTATGTAAAGCCAGATGCACAAAGTATTGCATCCATCTGGAGTTCATTTGCAGCATCAAGAGGCCCTGGTGTGCCCATTCTCTCTCTCATATAAATAAATGAAATATTTTAATTGGTACAGGGGCTGGAGAAGTGGCTCAGTGGTAAAAGGAGCTTTTTTTTTTAAAGCTTGGTGTCCCAGGTTTGATTCCCCACCACCCATGTAAAGCTAGATGCACAAAATAGCACACGTGTATGGAGTTTGTTTGCAATGGCAGGAGGCCCTGGCATGCCTGTACCTTATCTCTCAAACCAATAAAAAATTTTGAAAGAAAAGTAGTATAGGGGCTGGAGGGGTGGCGCATGCCTTTAATCCCAGCACCAGGAAGGCAGAGGCAGGGGGATGGCTGTGAGTTTGACATCTGCCTGGAGCTACAGTGTGAGTTCCAGGTCAGCCTGCGCTAGGGTGACACCTTACCTCAAAAACACCAACAAATAAACAAGTAATTAAAAGTGGTACAGGAGTTGGAGAGATTGCCTAGCAGTTAAGATACTTGCCTACAAAGCCAAAGGACCCAGGTTCAATTACCCAGGACCCACATAAGCCAGATGCACAAGGTGTCACATGCCTCTGGAGTTTGTTTACAGCAGCTGGAGGCTTTGGTGTGCCCATTCTTATGCTGTGTGTGTGTGTGTGTGTGTGTGTGTGTGTGTGTGTGTGCTTTCAAGGTAGGGTCCTGCTGTAGCCCAGGCTGACCTGGAATTCACTATGGAGTCTCAGGGTGGTCTCAAATTCACAGTGATCCTCCTACCTCTGCCTCCTGAGTGCTGGGATTAAAGGCATGCACTACCACAGCCAGCTTCTTTCTTTTTCTCTTTCTTTCCTTCTTTTCTTCCTTCCTTCCTTTCTGTCATCTATGTAGCTACATCTCTCTATCTATCTTGTTCTCTCTCTCAAATAAATAAGTAAATAACTAAATAAAATATTTTTTAAGTGGTACAAACATCTGGCATTCATTTGTATTGTAAAGAGACTCTGCTGTGTTTGTGTGTATGCATGTACCCTGGGTCCAATCCATGGCACCACGTAAAAAATACACTAATTAATCAAATAATTAAAATTAAGAGGTCTCGTTTTATAGGAGTATTTTCAGTGATAAGATGATTCACCTTGTCTGGGCCTGACAGTACATGCCTGTAACTTTAGCATTCAGGAAGCAGGGGCAGAAGAATAAAAAGCTCAAGGCTAGTTTGGGCTATATAGGTAGATCATATCTCAAGAAAAAGGGGGGACGGTGGCTGCTAGGCATGGTGGCGCATGCCTTTAATCCCAGCGCTTGGGAGGCAGAGGTAGGAAGGTCACTGTGAATTCGAGGCCACCCTGAGACTACGTAGTGAATTCCATGTCAGCCTTGACTAGAGTGAGACCCTACCTGGAAAAACAAACAAAAAAGTGCTGGAGAGATGCCTTAGCAGTTAAGGCACTTGTCTGTGAAGCCCAAGAACACTTGTTGGAATCTCCAGATCCCATGTAGCCAGACACAAAGGCGATGCAGGCATGCAATGTCACACATGCGCACAAGGGGGCGTACTCATCTGGAGTTCGTCCACAGCAGCTGAAAGGCCCTGGCGGCCCCTTGTCTCTGCAGGAAAGGCGTGTGTTGGGGGAGGGAGGAGAGGACCGGGAAGATAGCTCCGCAGCTAAGAGTGCTTGACACTTTCGCCTGAAGGCCTCTCAACCAGAGACCCACAAGTTTGAGTCCCTAGAACCTAAGTAAAAATCTAGTTGTGGCCACACATACCATAACCCCAGACCTTAGAGCCGGAGGATGGAAACTGGAGAGTGGCAGGAACTTGCTAACAGAAACAACAGCTGTGGGCAGAGGGACCGACCAGGCTCAACGAGATCCATGCTTGAGTAATAGAGAAGGGGACCCAAAGCTCCCCTCTGGCCCACCCCCGGCACATGCAAGGTACACATATCCGCACCCACGCGCAGGTTCAGAGACTTCGTATCACGCAGCATACATGAGAGAAGGAAGGAAGGAAGGGAGGGAGGGAGGGAGGGAGGGAGGGAGGGAAGGAAGGAAGGAAGGAAGGAAGGAAGGAAGGAAGGAAGGAAGGAAGGAAGGAAGGAAGGAAGGAAGGAAGGAAGGAAGGAAGGAAGGAAGGAAGGAAGGAAGGAAGGAAGGAAGGAAGGAAGGAAGGAAGGAAGGAAGGAAGGAAGGAAGGAAGGAAGGAAGGAAGGAAGGAAGGAAGGAAGGAAGGAAGAAAGAAAGGAAGACAGGCGTGGTGGCACATGCCTTTAATCCCAGCACTCAGGAACAAGAGGTAGGCCCTGAGACTACATAGTGAATTCCAGGTCAGCCTGGGTCAGAGTGAGACCCTACCTCAGAAAACAAAAACAAAAAAGAAAGAACGAACCCACGGTGGAGAAATGGCTGGGTTTTTGGGGTTTTTGTTGTTGTTGTTTTGTTTTGTGTGTGTTTGTATGTGTGTGCTTTGTTTTTTGAGGCAAGCTCTCTCTCTGTAGCGCAGGCTGGCCTCGAGCTCACAGTGATCCTCCTAAGTATTGGGATTATAGACATGAGCCACCCCACGTTCTTCCACTCTTTTGCTTTCTTCCAGGAGTGACTGTGTATCTTGTCTCATTGGATTTATGTAAACAGCTTTGTGAGTAGTAGCAAGGCCAGTCAGGCTTCATTCCCATCTGACAAACGAGGAAAGCAATATTTAAACAATTTGTCTACAGTCACCTGAGAGACTCAGATATATTTTGAAATGTCCAGAAAAATGTTTACATAACATAACAGGAGCTGAGTCTGTCATTGCATTCTATAATCTCAATGCCACCAGCAAATAAACAAACCAGACACAAGGAATACTTTGTGGGGGACAATGGAACCCCGTGCTGCGTGGATGGAAGCCCGTGCCCATCTTCCTTAACCTCGAGACCCTAGACACGGGGGACTCATGCTGGCAGCCTGCATGACAGAGTAAGGTGACCACAGCACAGGACCTGTGGTTTTTGAAGTTGTCTATATCCATTCAGAGAATCCCAAATACCAGAAATCGTAACAGTGAATGTAACTCCTTTAAGAAAATTCTATGAGCCAAATTTGATTTACTGTTTGAGTACAGGAAACTTTACTAAGATTATGGATACAGAAAAGAATTCAAGATTAACACATACTGTATGTCTCAATACAGGTGGCAGGACAATTAGAAATCTAGTTAAGCTACAGAAAATCTTCATAAATCTGGGAAGGATTTAGGTCTTGGTGTGCTTTGGTGTAACCCGTCATCAGATGTACGTTGTCCTCTGTCTCTGGGCATCCAGACTCCCCAGGTGCGGGGGCGATGAGGTAAAGGGAAGAATAAAGAAGTTATTTTTCTCTGATCCACCTTTTGTGTGGAGCAAACAATTAGGCAGTCCTGGTGCCTGCAAGGAGAGCTGAGGAGTCTGAATGCTGCCTCGCGTCTGTGTTTTTATAGTGTCCCGTTTGCCTCCTAAGCGTAATTAAGGGCATTCTCAGGATTAAGAAGCAGGTAAGAGCGGGGAAGTCAGAGGAAAGAGTACCCGTGCCCATGCTGTACCCACTGGCATTTTTCTGAGATAGCATGTATCTAGAGTTGTTTAATTTTAAATTATTATTTTTTTTTCTGAGACAGGGCTCTCTCTCTCTCTCTCTCCTTGTAAATAAATATATAAAGACATTTTTCTTAAAATAAAACACATTGTTTATTTGAAGGACTTGATTATGTCGGTTCAGTGCTGCCCGTTCCTGGCTATTGGTATAGACAGCCCCCCCCCCCCCCCCCCCCCGCCTTCCTCAGTCTCTTCTGCTGAGATCTCACTAGGCAGGTGCTTTGACCTCCTATGCCTCCTGTTGTAGTCTGATGACGAATTCTTCCGGTAGGATTCACTTTTCACTCCATGATTCCTGATTCCAAGCAAGGATAAACCCTAACAGAACACACAATTGAATCACTTAAAAAGAAGTTCTGACGGGCTGGAGAGATGGCTTCTGGGTTAAGGCGCTTGCCTGCAAAGCCAAAGAACCCAGGTTCAATTCCCCAGGACCCATGTAAGCCAAATGCACAAGATGGAGCATGTGTCTCATGTTCATTTGCAGTGGCTGGAGGCCCTGGCATGCCCATTACCTCTCTCTTTCTCTCCCTCTTCCCCCCCCCCCCAGCATAAATAATACTCTTTTTTGAAGAGCTAAGGCTAATGCTCAGTGGTAGACCACTTGCCTTAGCACTGGCACGAAAGAAAGAAAGAAGAAAGAAAGAAAGAAAGAAAGAAAGAAAGAAAGAAAGAAAGAAAGAAAGAGGAAAGAAAGAAAGAAAGAGGAAAGGAGGGAAGAAGAAGAGAAGAGCGGAGAGGAGAAGCGAAGCTAAGTTTCTAGACTCAGATGTTCACCTGACTTCTGAACGGCAGGTCTCTTCACAGGACAGTGTCAACTCATGTCATGGAGGGTAAGGATATATTTGTTGGGAAAGGCTAGGTCAGACTACCCGAAGTCACTTTTCCCTGACCAAAAAGAATAAGAAAAGAAGCCCCTGATCCCTCTATCAAGGATTTCAAGTGACTGAAATGAAAGATGGTTTCAGGGGAACTTCTAAAGTAGATTTTTATCTTGATCTCCAAAAGGAGAGGCTAAAAAACACACCTCAAATGTCAGCAGAGGGCCGGACCATGCATGCCTTTGATCCCAGCACTCCGGAGGGAGAGGTAGGAGGATCCCTGTGAGTTCAAGACCAGCCTGGGACTACAGAGTGAGTTCCAGGTCAGCCTAGGCTAGAGTTGCAACCCTACCTCAAAGAAAATGTCAGCAAGCCGGGCGTGGTAGCACATACCTTTAATCCCAGTTCTTGGGAGGCAGAGGTAGGAGGAGGATCGCAGTGAGTTCGAAGCCACCCTGAGACTACATAGTAAATTTGAGGTCAGCCTGGGCTAGAGGGAGACCCTACCTCAGGGGAAAGCAAAAAAAAAAAAAAAGGTCAGCAGATGGTTTCTGCACCAGAGCTTTAAAGAGCTTTTGAGATGCCAGCCAAGCCCTGAGGATTTTGCCCAATGGCTCATAGCAGGAATATTTCTGATCCTGCTAGATCTGGGTACAGATCAGACTTTTGTTGCCCCCTAAGTCAAGGAAAGGAAGAGAAGTTTTCCTTGGCTTGGCTTGACTTGGTATTGCCAGCAAGACAGAGGCCCAAAGGGGGAGAGAATGAAAAATACCTGACTGGGGATGTCACACCCTTGGTGGAACACTTGCCTAGTATGCATTAGGCCCTGGGTTCCAAGCTCAGCATGGCATAAAACTGAATGTGGTAGCATATGCCTGTAATGTCAGCACTCAGGAGGTAGAGGCAGGAAGACTACAAGTCCAAGGTCATCAGCTACATAGGGAGTTCAAGGCCAGCCTGGCTAGAGACCCTGGGGTGGGTATCCTGCCCAGAACCCATCTTGTTTTACATCCCAGTTCCAGAGGGGCAAACGAAAAGGCAGGGCTCAGAAATAATGATGGGGGAGCCCACCTGATGAAGATGCATATTTGCTGGGAATTGCTCCTGAAATTCCTAGTAAAGTCTGAATTCTTGCCCCTTGGGGTGGAGCTCAAGTCATAGCCTGTCATCAGCAAACTAGGACACCAGTGCCTCTGGTCCAGATCAAAAGGGTGGAGTCAGAGCAAGGAAGGTCAAGGAGGCTCTGCTGGGTCTGGTGAGGTGCAGTCCAGTCCCAAGGAGAAGCCTTACCGAGATTTTCCCAGCCTGGGCCTTTTTCTGCATTGTCTTGCCTGTTGCTAGCTGGTTTATTTGGTTGGTTATTATCTAGTTGGTCCAGAAGCCTCAAAAGCAAGCTAATAAGAGCTGGAGAGGTTGCTCAGTGGTTAAGGCACTTGTCTGCAAAACCTAACGACCCAGGTTCAGTTCCCTAGTACCCATGTAAAGCGAAACACACAAGGGGGCGCACGCAGCTGGAGTTTGCTTGCGGTGGCTGGAAGCCTTGGGGTGCCCATTCTCCCTCTCTCCTTGAAAATAAATAAAAATATTTTAAAGCCAGGCACGGTGTTCAAGGCCACCCTGATGACACAAATCTTTAATTCCAGGACTCAGGAGGCAGAAGCAGGAGGATCACAGAGAGTTTGAGGCTATCCTGAGACTTCATAGTGAGTTCCAGGTCGGTCTGAGCTTGAGCAAGATCCTGCCTTAAAAAAAAACAAAACAAAATAGCCAGGCGTGGTGGTGCACGCCTTTAATCCCAGCACTTGGGAGGCAGAGGTGGGAGGATCCCTGTGAGTTCAAGAGCAGCCTGAGACTATAGAGTGAGTTCCAAGTCAGCCTATGCTAGAGTTACAACCCTACCTCAAAGAAAATGTCAGCAAGCTGGGAGTGGTGGCACACAATTTTAATCCCAGCACTTGGGAGGCAGAGGTAGCAGGATTGCCATGAGTTCAAGGCCGGCCTGAGACTATGTAGTGAGTTCCAGGTCAGCCTGGGCTAGAGTGAAACCCTACCTCAAGAAAACAAAGCCGCCTTTAATCCCAGCACTCGGGAGGCAGAGGTAGGAGGATTGCCGTGAGTTCAAGGCCACCCTGAGACTCCATAGTGAATTCCAGGTCAGCCTGGGCTAGAGTGAGACCCTACCTTGAAAAACTGAAAAACCAAAAAAAAAAGAAAAAGAAAAAGAAAAAGAAAACAAACAAACAAACAAACAACAACAACAACAAAAAAAAACCCAGAATATCCAGGTGTTGTGTTACATACCAATAACCCCAGCATCTAGGAGAAAGAAACAGGAGGATCATGAATTCCAGACCAGCCTGGGCTACAGAGCAAGCTCCAGGTTAGTCTGGGCTATACTAGGACACTCTATCTCAAAACTAAATAGGGGTTGGAGAGATTGCTCAGTGGCTAAAGGGACTTGCTCTAACAGTTCAGGTTCAGTTCCCCAGTACCCATGTAAAGTCAGGTGCATAAAGTGCATGTATTTAAAGTTCTTTGCAGGCCAGGCATGGTGGTGCATGCCTTTAATCTCAGAAGTTTGGGAGGCAGAGGAAAGAGGATTGCCATGAGTTCAAGGCCACCCTGAAACTACACAGTGAATTCCAGGTAAACCTGGGCTAGAGTGAGACACTACCTTGAAAATCAAAAAGAAAAAGAAAAAAAAAAAAGAGTTCTTTGTAATGGCAGGAGACCATGAAGCTTGTTCTCTCTCTCTCTCTTTTTCTCCTTGCAAATAAATAATAAAAATAAATAAATAGAGAAAGATGGTTTAGCAATTAAGGTGCATTGCCTGCAAAGCCAAAGAACCCAGGTTCAATTCCCCAGGACCCCAGTAAGCCAGATGCACAAGGAGGCACATGCATCTGGAGTTTGTTTGCAACAGCTAAGGCCCTGATGCACCCAATCTCTCTCTCACTCTCTCTGTGTCTCTCTCAAATAAATAAAATAAATATTTATAAAAAATAAATGAATGAATGAATGAATACAATTCAAAAAGAGGGCTGGGGAGATGGCTCAGTAGTGCTTGCTTGCTTAGCCTGCAGGCCAGGGTTCAATCCCCTAGTATCCATGTAAAGCTGGATGTACAACATGGCACCTGTGTCAAGAATTCAGTTGCCATACAGTGACCTTGGGACGACTCAGAAGGTATCATAGTACTGGAAAGAAGTGACTGAAGTACTTAGTAACATCTCAATCACACCTTCCAAGGCTAGGGATCTAATGCAGAAGAGGTGGCGGAAAGAATGTAAGAGCCAAAGGAAGGGTAGGACTCCTTACAACATGCTCCTCCAGACACAAAATGGCCTGGATATCCATGACCTCACCGTGCCTGACACTACCTACGTAAGACCCTCATGAGAGGAGGGAAAGATCATGACATCAAAATAAAAGAGAGAGTGATTGAGACGTGAGGGGATATGATGGAGAATGGAATTTCAAAGGGGAAAGTGTGGGGGGGAGGGTATTACCATGGGATATTTTTTATAATCATGGAAAATGTTAATAAAAATTGAGAAAAATAAACAAATATTTTAAATAATAAAAAAAAGAATTTAGTTGCCATAACAAGAGGCCCTGGTGTACCCATTCTTTCTCTCTGTCTCTAAAACAAACAAATAAATAAATAAACAAAAATATTTAAAAGAAAAGAAAGAAAATCAGGTGTGGTGGAGTATGCCTTTAATCCCCGCACTCAGGATACAGAGGTAGGAGGATCACCATGAATTCGAGGCCAGCCTGAGAATACATAGTGAATTCCAGATCAGCCTGGGCTGCAGAGAGATGCTACCTCAAAAAATAAAAGAATAAAAAATAAATAAAAAAGAAGGGGGTGTGGTTAAGGCACTTGCTTGCAAAGCCTAATGGCCCAGATTAGATTCCCCAGTACCCACATAAACCCAGATGCACAAAGTGGTGCACCATGTACCTGCAGTTTATTTGCAGTGGCCAGAGGACCAGTCATGCCTATTCTCTTTCTGTCTGCAAGTGGCTGGACATGGTGGCACACGCCTTTAATCCCAGCAGTTTGGGAGGCAGAGGTAGGAGAATTGCCATGAGTTCAAGGCCACCCTGAAACTACACAGTGAATTCCAGGTCAGCCTGGACTAGAGTGAGACACTACCTCGAAAAAAAAAAAAAAAAAAAAAAAAAAAAAAAAAAACTCAAAAAAAGAGAGAGGGCTGGTATTGTAGCTCTGAGGTAGAACAAAAGCAGACGAATTGTGCAGCGCTTGTTTCTTATGAAAGCCTGACAGGCACTCAGAGGTCGGAGTTCATTGTTCTGACAAGAGCCAATTACCAACAATTGGCAGGAGAAGGGCAAAAGCTCAGAGGGAAAGGGTTCCTTTCTCCTTTGAGAACCAAAGAAAGAGAATTCATAAGTGGAGACAAGAGTCCCGCCTAGGAAGTGTCCTCAGGAGCCGACAAAATGCAAAGTGAAAGGATCAACAAGCATTATGCCTTTCACCTTGCACAAAATGAAATTGAAGCCTAGCGTTTAAGAAAGATTTGCAAGCAACAAATGACAGCTACATTACTATCAACAGAGAGGGAAAGCTGCACCGACTGGCACAGGCGATAATCCCAGCTACTCAGGAGCCTAACGCAGAAGGATCACAAGTTCAAAGCCAGTTTGGGCAAAATTAGTGACTCTCTGCCTCAAAATGAAAACTAGCAGGAGAATGGGGGAAATAGTTCGGCGATAGAGGGCTTACCTCATATGTGCAAGTCCCTGGGCTCAATCCTCAGAACAAAATTAAACAAACAAACAAATACTGCAGAAGTGGAAAGAGAAAGAAAAAGAAGGGCTGGAGAGATGGCTTAGTGGTTAAGTGCTTGCCTGTCAAGCCTAAGGACCCCGGTTCGAGGCTCGGTTTCCCAGGACCCACGTTAGCCAGATGCACAAGGGGCACACGCATCTGGAGTTCCTTTGCAGGGGCTGGAAGCCCTGGCGCGCCCATTCTCTATCTACCTATCTGCCTCTTTCTCTCTGTCTGTCGCTCTCAAATAAATAAGAGAGAAAGGAAAAGAAGACATAAGCCAGGGGTGGTAGTACATGTTTATTTTTAATTTATTATTTTATTTTTTATTTATTTGAGAGGGGGGAGAAGGGAGGGAAAGAGAGAGAACGTGTATGCCAGGGCCTCCAGCCTCTGCAAACTCTAGACCCATGCATCACTTTGTGCATCTGGCTTGCGTGGGTCCTGGGCAATCGAACCTGGACTCTTTGGCTTTGTAGGCAAGTGCCTTAACTACTAAGTTATCTCTCCAGCCCTATTTTTAACTTTTAAAAAATATTTATTTTAGCCTGATGTGGTGGAACACGCCTTTAATCCCAGCACTTAGGAGGCAGAGGTAGGAGGATTACTGTGAGTTCAAGGCTACCCTGAGACTCCATAGTGAATTCCATGTCAGCCTGGGCTAGAGTGAGACCCTACTTCAAAAAAACAAAACAAAAAAATATATATATGTATATGTATATATATGTATATGTATGTATATATGTATATATGTATGTATATATATATATATATATATATATATATATATATATATTAGTTTATTATTTATTTGACAGAGAGAGAGAGAAAGGGAAGAAGGAAGGGAGGGAGGGAGAGAGAGAGGCAGATAGAGAGAATAAATGCAAACTCCAGACACATGCGCTGCCATGTTGTACATCTGGCTTACGTGGGTCCTGAGGAATTGCACCAAGCTCCTTTGGCTTTACTAAGCCATCTCTCCAGCCCCAACTTTTTTAAGATGTATCTTTGGAAGTGGTAGCTCAGAAACACCTTTAATCCCAGCACTTGGGAGGCAGAGGTAGGAGGATTGCTGTGAATTTCAGGCCAGCCTGGAACTACAGTGTGAGTTGCAGATCAGTCTGGGCTAGAGTGAGACCCTACCTTGAAAATACAAAAAAAAAAAAAGTATTTTTATTGGCCAAGTGTGGTGGCACATGTCTTTAGTCCCAGCAGGAGACAGAAG